>NW_020954598.1:121501-155993 GCF_900497805.2 Vombatus ursinus | reverse complement strand
CACACACACACACACACACACACACACACACACACACACACACACACGAGCAGACATGCTGGTATACATACCCACCTAACAAGCACACTCAGTACTTGGCCTAATACAAGGCCTTGATCATGAGAAGCAGTTAACGGTTTGTGGATTTCAATTCATAAATCTGTAGAATGTCAGAGTGGGAGGGCAAGGAAGAGGGGCGGGGGGAAATTAGAGATCTCTAGCCCAACCTCTTTTGACAAGAAGATTAAAATGAAAGAAAGGACATAGTGAGCTAGCGGTAGAGAGTGTGTGTGTGTATGTACACATTTGTTTTATATTCTAATAAATATATTGTATATATGTGAATAGAAATGTAAGAATATATACTGAATATATACAGTATATCCAGAGTCTATATATGAATATGTACATTTTACATTCTAATATATACTGAATGTATTCTAATATATACATTTGTATGTATATGAATAGAAATGTAAGAATATGTATTATATATATGGAGTGTAATATTTATACTGAATATACACAGTATATGCAGTGTATGTTTGTGTGTATGTATATATACAAATATATTTCATATTAAATATATAATGAATGTATTATAATATACACATATGTATATTTGAATAGAAATGTAAGACTATATATATAGTGTGAGATATATACTGAATGTATACAATATATGCAGTGTGTATGTATATATACATATATTTTATATTCTAATATATACTGAATATATTCTAATATACTATGCATATGTATATATGAATAGAAATATATGAATATATACTGAATATAATGTGATATATATGCTGAATATATACAGTATATATAGTATGTGCATGCATGTGTGTGTGTGTGTGTGTGTGTGTATGTATGTATGTATGTGTGTATTTCAGGGACTGAAACTCATCAGGTACACCCAGACATATGCCAATCTTTTCTTTTTTTTCTACACCCATAAATCTGAGCCTCTGTATGTGTGTGCCCCATTTAAGAGCTTCTCCTTTACCTAAAGCTCTCAGACTCCTGTTGGCCTCTCTGTTGCCTCTCTTCAATCTATTTCATTCTCTGGAATGAAATAAAGGCTGTTAAATACCCAATGTACCTTGTGTGCTCCACAAATTTACATGTGTGGAAAATTAGATGTGAGCTATATGCTACTCAGAGACTTCTCATAGTAAACCCTGGGTTGGCACATAATGAGCTAAAAACATCATGGGATCACAGGCTTGGAGCTGGAAATCTAGTCTAACTCCCTCATTTTAAAGAGGAGAACTGAGGCCCACAGAGTGAAAAGATTTTGCTCAAGGTCACACAAGGAGTGAGGCAGAGATGGGGCTTGATCCTATGTCCCCTCACTTCAAGCCCAGTGATCTTGGCACTCTACAGATGCTGATCCTTTGGGTTAGCCCCTGAGATTGGATTGGGTCCAGGGCATGGTGGTTGGGGGGCCTGGGTTGTAATGGAGTAATACTACTCCATGGATCTGAGAATGACTACCTCTACTAAGTGAGAGTTGCCTGAAATCAACATATTAGCATACATTAGAGGCGAGACCTGAATCCAAGACGTGTCTTGACTCTAAGATTGGCCTCTATCCACTAAGCTAACCTGTTGCCTCTCCTGAGATGAATATGATTTGGAAAATTAAAACCTCTTTCTGATATAAGCCATTATTATTTGTGTAGATAATGGATCAGAGAGAGTTCAACTTTGTGAACTAATGAACAGGCTGGTGAGGCTTTGTTTAAAGTTTTGAGTACATCTCCCTGTGGAAGGTGTGGATGTGACCATTTGTACCTCTTTGAGAGAACTAAGGACATTTCCTGGAACCACCCTGGGCTCTGGTAGGTGAGCTTTCTATATCCAGGCCTTTCCCTCACTTCCTGGTCATCTCCTATCCCTGCTTTCCAGCTTCCCAGTGTGACTCAAACCATATTCAAATGTACTTGGGAAATAGTCAACAAAACAAATAAAAATAAAGATGATGTTAATATACGGCTTTTTGGACTTGTATGGACTGATGCTGAGTGAAGTGAGCAGAGCCAGGAGAACGTTGTACACACTAACAGCCACATTGTGTGATAACTAACTTTGATAGCCCTTCTCAGCAATGCAAGGATCTAAGACATCTCCAAAAGTCTCATGATGGAAAATGGTATCCACATCCAGAGAAAGAACTGTGGAGTTTGAATGCAGATCAAAGCATGCTATTTGCTCTTTCTTTTCTTCTGTTTTGTTTTGTTTCCTCTTTCTGGTGGTTCCTTCTATTAGTTCTAATTCTTCCTTACAACATCACTAATGTGAAAATATGTTTAATAGGAATGTATATGTAGAGCCTATATCTGATTGCATGCCATCTTGGGGAGGGAGGGGGAGAAAAATTTAAAACTCAAAAGCTTGTGGAAGTGATTGTTGAAATAAAAATAAATTAAGAAAAAAAGAAAAAAATGTGGCTTTCTGAGTCAATATGCAGCCCACAAGCTTCCTTCTGTATGGTTTAGTGCCCCCCATTTTCTACTTGAGTTTGACACCACTAGTCTAGACCAGTATGTGTCAGGGCAAGGTTTGAACCGGAGTCTTATGCTTCAGAGGCTAGCTCCCTCACTACCCAGTGCTTCTCATAGAAAGCACTTAATAAATTCCTGTTCATCGATTAATCAATTTGCCCTGTTAGATGGTTTCTCAACAGGAACTCCCTATACCAGTGATGTCATAGGTCTGGATCAAAATGTTAACATCATTAATTTCCTCTGATTCTTACAACAACTTGTAACATCATGAAAAGAGCACTGGATTTAGGGTCACAAGACCCTATCCCAGGTCTTCGAATTCCACTCAATGAGTCTCAGTTTCCTCCTCTATGAAATGGAGGCAGCGATGCCTGCTCTGTTTATCTTGTGGGGTTGTTATGAGGATCAACGGTGAGCACGCACGCAAAGCCTTCCTAAGTCATGAAGTGTAATATAAATGTCAGTTCTCACCATCATTTACATAGGTGAAGTGTTAGAAACTCCATTTGATGGATAAGTAAACTGAGACTCAGGAAATAAACTGCCTTTCCTAAGATTGTGTAGCCTGTTAGGGTTGGGTTATTCCTCCTAAGCCACCCTGTATCAGTCTATGGTCTAAGAGAACTTATAAGATGTCAGAGTAGGAAAAAACCTTTGAAGTGTTTTAATTCAGTCTCCTCCTTTTCTAGATCAGAATTTGAAAGGAGATGTCACTTGGCCAAGGTCACGGTCAACCAGTAAAAATGGCGTTCCAACCTAGGTTTTCCGACTTCAAGTCTGTTGCCTTTTTGACAAGAGATCTGGACGACCCAACTCCAACCTTCTCCCCCCACAACGCTCCAGGCCTGGACCCCTCCTAGGGGTCTCCCCTCTCCCCATTGTCCCCCATGGCTTCTGTCTTCTCTCTGCTCCCCCCTGGAGCCTCCCCCACACTCTGCCCTTTTGCCTCCCTCTCTCATTCCTGGGAGGGTGAAATTGGATCTCCCGGTAAGTGACACCCTGGGCTATTTTGGAGCTGGGCACTTGAGGTGGGGAGGGTGAGGAGAGCGCGTCATCCATCCAGCCCAGCAAGGCTGGTGGGAAGGGGAGGGGGTGGTCTTCGCTGGAGCCCTCAGCAGCGGAGCTACTGCAGGGGCTACCCAGTACAGCTGCCCCACTTTCTGTGTCTCCACCGGGTCTGAGGGAGAGAGGGAGGAGGGAGAGACCCCAGCCCTCCGCTCCCTCTCTCTCTCCAGCTGCTGCCCCCTCCCCCAAATCCACCTTGGGACAAGCCTCCAGCCCTGACCACAGCCCAGACACCAGGTAAGCAGGGACAAGGAGAGGTCTGGAGAGACCCCTTCTATAGTAGAAACACTGGGTTGGGAGGCAAATTACTGGACTTCAATTGACCTCTACACTCACTAATGGTGTGACCTTGGGCAAGTCTCTTTTTCACTTGGGGCTTCAGTTTCCTCATCTGTGTAAGGTGGTGCTTGAACTCCATGCTTTTCTAAGGACCTCTCCAGCTCTAAATCATATGAGTCTGGCTCTTTGTGTGTGTATGTTGTGAATTGGGGGGTGGGGGGAAGGATTTCTTACGTTTGGGGAAGTCGAGTTGGTCCAAAATCTGTAACCTGGGAATAATTGAGAAGGTGCTTGGGAGCAAACTGAGTCTCTTGGCTGTCCTGAGTGCCTGAAGGTCATGGTCCCTCTGAGGGAAGGATCAAGGGCCTCTTGGGGTTCAGCTGGGCTATGATTTCACTCTGCAGTGGGGGACCTTCCACGTCGGAGCTCTGGCCACAGGAGGGGATTGGTTGACCCTTGTTCATGGGACGGAACCAATATATTGGAATTCCCAATTCCTATGCTTCTGGGGGCAACTTGGAACTTGGCCATTCCTTCTCCTTCCCCTCTAGTTCAGAGGGCTGACCTCCCTTTTTTCCTCCCCATCTTCATTCCCAGAATTGTATCCTTGTTCCCCTCTCCTAAACAAAGTACCTGTCTCCATTTCTGCCTCACTAAACCTTGCCCTTCGGAGGATAGTTCAAGTACCGTCATTCCCATAAAGTATATTCATGCCCCACGCCCCAAACAGGTTTGGGGAGTCTTCACTGGGCCCTGGGCTGCCCTGGTTGGGAGTAGAGCTGACAGCTGGGGCTATTTTAGGCATGTTGTCTGAAGAGGGTTGGGAGGGAGTTGTTATCCAACTCCAGGCAAGAATTTCCTGGCACTTGAGGCCAGTGTTGGGGCTGGGGAATGTTCAGAGGGGACCAGTCCAACCCCTTCCTCCTGAAACTCTCTCCCTTGGACTCCATCCCCTTAAAAGCTCCAGAGGAAGAAGGGGCAGTGGTCTTAGCCTCTGGCTATGTTCAGGGACAAGAGGTTCCCAATCTCCCTCCATATTGTTAAGATCTCAAGTCTGGGGTAGGGGTCAGTACTGTTGTGGACCCTTAGATGGGCGAAAGGATAGTCAAAAAGATGAGGAGTATCTGTATATGGGAGAACGAAGTGATAGGGAAATGCAAGAGAAGGCTTATGGCTGCCATATTTTTGGAAGGACATTAACAAATGAGCATGTCTAGAGGATGGTGACTAGGTTGGTGAGAGGCTTGGAAATCAGATCATAGGAGGGGAATTGGTTGAAAGGACTTGGAATTGCCTTTGAACAGGCAAAGATAAGGCTAGGAGGAAACACAAAAACTGTCTTCAAGTATTTGAAGGTCTGTCAGATGGAAGAGGGGTTAGGTTTGTTTCCCTCAGTCCCAGAAGACAGAACTAGGAGTGATGAGAAGAAGTTACAGGAAAGCAGAAGTCAATTCAAGGCCAGGGAAAATGTTCCAATAGTCAGAACTGTCCCCAATGGCTACCTGGGGAGGTCTTCACGGGGAGCCCAGAGGACCGCTTGTCAGAGATGCTTCTGAGGGTATTTCTCCATGGAGATGAGGTGGATTTGATGGTACCATTCAGGGCTGAGGCCAGTGCCAGGAAGGTCCAGCACCCCAGCAAAAGGAATGAATGCCTGAGTTAATTCCATGAGGCAGCAGTGAGGGGAAGGCAGGAGGAGATGCAAGTCTCTTCACTGGAGACCAGCCAGGGTGGTGGTTTCAGTGGGGGGCAGTGAGAGGCGCTGGAAGGTTGGGGACAGAGGGACACAATGATCCCACCTTCTACAAGAAGTCTTTCCTAGTGGCCCATATTCTAGTCCTTGCCCTCTGGTGATTGTTTCCAAAATATCTTCAATATATCTTGTTTGTACATTTTCTTTACCTGTTTTTTCCCTTTGTGAGCTTCTTGAGCATAGGGACTGTCTTCTGCCTTTTTTTTTGGTATCCCCAGCACTTCGCATACTATCTGGTACATAGTAGGTGCTTAATAAATGCTTGTTGCCTGCCTGGTAGACCAGTGACAGAGATTGAACTGGGCCTTTGGGTGCTTTGGTTCTTCTGGTCTCTCCATTTCTGCTAGAGCTCCAAACTGCTCTCGGCAGAGTCCACTGGTTTATAGCTGTGTATACAGTTGGGGCCGAATGTTGACCTGGGTTACCTGATATCCTCTCAGCGCCCAGCACAAAACCTTTCCCACAAAAGGCATTTAATGTTTGTCAAATGGAATAGAGTCAGTTGAGTTGTTTGTATCTGTATGCAGAGAGAGAGAAAACACTTGAAGGCCCTGATGTCAGCCCCCTACAGGGGGTGATGTCTAGTGGGGAGAAAGTCCTCTGGGTGCCTCTTGGCTTGTTAAGAAGGGAAGTCTGATGGAATGGAAAACAACATAGATCTGTACTCTTGGAATGCCACACATTCAGTTCAAGTCCCCATCTTACCTGCTAGGTAGCTCTGGACAAATCATTTTGCATTCTGAGCCTCAGTTTCCTCATCTGTAAAATGAAGGACTGAAACTAAATGGTCTGTAAAGTCCTTTGCAACTTGGGATGGAAGCTTGGTGTGGCGATCCTGTGAAATATGGGAGGTCAAAATGCAGTCAGCACATCTAGATGGAGCAGGCTGCTGATCCAGCGGTGCCCAGTTCTGTGTGGTTGCTATGGACGGAGGGAAACAAGTATTTATTAAGCACCAGTTCTGTGCCAGGCGCTGTGCTATGCACTTTACAGATCTCCCATTCGATCCTCAAAACTACCCTTCGAGGTTAAGTGCTATTATTGTTCCTATTTTAAACTTGAGGAAACTGAGGCAGATGGCCGTTAAACGCCTTGCCCCAGGTAAATGTGTGAGGCTGGATAGGAGCTCAGGTCTTCCTGATGCCAGGCCCAGTGCTCTATCCACTGAGCCACCAGCTGCCTTCAGGCTGAGGTATCTATAGGGGATACGAGAAAATTCACTTTAATTTAACAACCTATTTATTAGGTACCTAGGGCATGCAAAGCCCAGTGTTGAATGTTGGGGATACAAAGACAAAATCATGGGATCCCAGAGTCAGAAGAAATCATAAAGGTCACCAAACCTAATTGTGCCCCACCCTGACCCCACCCCAGGACAGAAATCTCTTCCCTAGCACATCCATGTGTTTGTGAAAGTCAAATCCTCCCCAAGAAGTTTGTATTATAAATTAATAAAAAAAAGAAGTTTGTATTATAATAGGTTGTGGGGTGTGTGTGTGTGTGTGTGTGTGTGTGTGTGTGTGTGTGTGTGCGCTAGAGTCAGACAGACCTAAAGAGACAAAGAAACAAAGAGACAGAGACAGACAGACCAAAAGAGACCCAGAGAGAGACAGGGCCAGAAAGAGAGAGATGGAGATGCACAAATAAACAAAATGGATCAAATGTATATCGAGTGCCTACTATTTATGAGGCCCTCTGTTGGGTGTACTAGGGAGAAAAAGATGAAACCAACCTAGTACTTGTCCTCAGGGCGCTTACAGTCTAGTTGCTGCATAAGACACATATAAATAATTGTTCATAAAGGAGAATGAGATAAGTGGAAAAGGGAGATAGGAAAAACATTCTGTGATTTTCTTCTGAGGAAGAAACCAGCATGTTCAGCAGCAGGGATTTGAGGATAAGGAAAGGAAAGGAAAGCTCCATGGCACCTGACTTGGGACTTCCACAGACAGAGATGAGGCTGGGGTAGGGGTAGTCCATTTAAAAAACAAATATAGAATATCAGTTAATCGATAAACACTTATTAAGCATGTGTCAGGCACTGTGCTAAGCACTGGGGACAGACAGAAAGAAAGGCAAAAGACAGTTCTCAAGGAGCTCACAATCTAAGAGGGAGATGACACATAAAAAGAAAGTGAAAGTAAGGGAGGGAGAGGGGTTCCTCCCCTCCCCCCATGACAAAATCCTGTAGTCCAGGGGAAACGAGGAGCTGTCGCCAGTGCCCCCTCCTTAAGTGGAGGCTCTGAGGGAGCTCTCCAATGTCTACCCTCTCCAATAAGGACCCCAGGGACAGGAGCTGCTGAGGACAGGTGAATTTCAGAAATCTCCTTTACTCCAACTCCTCATCTTACAGAAGTGGAAATTGAGCTTTAGAAGGGGAAGTATAGGGGCAGCTAGGTGGTGCAGTGGATAGAGCACCCACCCTGCAGTCAGGAGGACCTGAGTTCAAATCTGGCTGCAGACACATGATACTCACTAGCTGTGTGACCCAGGGAAACTCACTTCACCTCGATTGCCTCACCAAAAAAAAAAAAAAAAAAAGGAAAAAAAAAGGAAGGGGAAGTGTCTTCACTAAGGTCACATAGCTATTAAGTGGCTAAGCCAGGATTTGAACTCATGTCTCCTAACTCCAAGTCCAGCACATTTTCCCCCAGGCCACCTTGCTTCTGAACTAATCTTACCATGAGGGCTGAGTTAGGCAGAAGAAGATGGAATGCGGAGGAGTTGAGACAGATTATAAGAGTATAATCAATAGGATTTAGTGATTGATTGGATATAAATTGGTGATCCAGACCAGCAAATTAAAAGTTAAGAAGCATATAGGAGTCAAGACAGACAGAGAGAGAGAGAGAGAGAGAGAGAGAGAGAGAGAGAGAGACAGGGAGACAAGGACAGAGATAGAGAGACAGAGAGGGGGCGGGGGAGAGAGACCCAGCAGAGGAGGGAAAGAGGGAGAGGGAGAAGAAGAGGGAGACAGACAGTAGAAGGCGTCCATCCCCCCCCCCACCTCCCAGCACCAGTGATGAGGGCACTCTGAGACAATGTTGGGGTAGACATCTTGTTTAGCCATCTGTTTCTGATATACTGGCTTGATTCAAAGTTCCATGAACCTAATGATTATCCTGTCCCCAATCTCCAGCATAGTGTGTCTACGCACTTGTTGTTGTTACTGAGTCAGTTCAGTCTTTCCAACTCTCCATGAGCCCTGGAGGGGCTTGCCATTTCCTTTTCCACCTCCTTCTGGTTTTATGGATGAGGAATCTGATGCAAATAGAGTTAAGTGACTTGACCAGGGTCACACAGCTAGTAAATGTCTGAGGCCAGATTTGAACTCAGAGTTTTCCTGACTCCAGGCCCAACACTCTGTACACTGTACCACCTAGCTGCTGCTTCTGTACAGTCAGTAACTAATAAATGGTGGTTGAATGAAGAGCGAGGGGATCTAAAGGAGGTCTGGGAAAATGGTATATATCTTATCCTCCCAGGTAGTGAGATCTCTAGAGAGGTGGTGGAGTGGAGTGCCGGGCTTGGCACCCGAAGTCCTGGGTTCAAGTTCTCCCTTGCCGTTTAAGGCCTTTGCAGCCTTAGAAAGTCATTTCTTCTAGCTGAGCCTTGGTTTCCTCATCTGAATGAGCAAGCATTCCTCGAGCTACCTTTTACCAGTGATTTGCATACCACAGAATGGTGGCATTGATTTAAACTCATGGAGGTCTGGGCAAGGATGGATTGGGCATCTGATGTTAAACTTGACTTTATGGCCTTAGGCCGTCAGATTCCCCACTCTGGGTCTGTTTTTCCATCTTTGTAAAATGAGAGGGGTAGATTAAATGATCTCTAAGGTTTCCTCCAGTTCTAATATCATATGAGTCTATGGGCAATGAAGCATAAAGGGAATGAATGTTGGCCTGGGAGTTGGGAGAACTGGGTTCTTGTTTCAGTTCCATAAGGAGCTCACTGTGTGTTACTGGGCTACTGACTTCTCTCTCTAAGGCTGAGTTTCCTCCTTTATAAAATAAGGGCTAACTAATGAGATCCCTATGGTCCTATTCACTCTTAAGTCCTGTGATCCTATGACCATTTACCAAGATGAAATCCAAGGTTTCTTTCTGCTTAAAAATCCTCTGCTTCTATGAATCTTGGAATTGTGTCTTGTATTTTCTTGTTTCCCAAGATACCAAGTTCAGGGTCTGGTAAACAGTTAAGTGTTAATAAATACTTGTTGATCTATGGAGTGATTTATGGGTCTGATGGAAAGATGGACAGGTTGAGGAGATATAAAGTTAAAGATTGAGTGAAATGGGGTGGAGCTAGTCAGGGAAGGCTTCCTGGAGACGAGTTTTCAGAAGAGCAAGAATATGGTTTGGTTTGGTAGAGAGAAGGATAGTATGCTAAGTTTTTATGGACATGTTTTTGTTTTTTTTTTTTTAACTAGCTTTTAGGTATTATACAAGGTAGGATTGTGTTGTTGTTGTTTTTTTAATTCAGAACAAAATACTTGTAACAAGTATGCATAGTCGAGCAAAATAAATTCCCAAATTGGCCATAACCAAAAATGAATGTCTCGTGATGCACCTTGAGGCCATCACCCGTCTCTGCCAGGATTCATCCTTAGTCCTTTTGAATTATGGTTGGCCATTGAGTTGATCAGAGCTCTTAGGTCTTTCAAAGGTATTTTTTTTCAACATTGTTATTATATAAATTGTTCTCTTGGTTCTAGAAGTTTATTTCATTTTGCATCAGTTCATACAAGTGAAACTCTGAAACTCTCTTGTCTTACACTGCAATGACATTTGATTATATTCATTTAAATAATTCATTATATTTGCATGCCAGAATTTGTTCAGCCATTTCCCAGTGGATGAGAATCCCACCCTCCACCTCTGGTGTCCAATTTTTTGTTAAAAGAAAAAAGGATTCTAAAATATGTTTCTTCATCTGGGTTCTTTTCCTCGTTTCTTCAATCTCTTTGGGATGTAGTAAGGCAGGGTTGTTATTGTTGTTTTTTTCCATTCAAATTTGGTCTTTGAATGCTTGGATTTTACATGGGGTCTAATGGAAAGAGTCCTGGAGCTGTGGCTGCTGGACCTGGGTTCAGAGCCTGACTTACCAGCAGTATGATCTTGGCAAAATAGCTTCATCTCTTTAGGTCTTAGTTTCTTCCTCTGCAAAATGAGACAATTGGATTTTCCACATGGATTTATAGATGAGTTCTATCAAGTGTTTAAAAAGAAGTTAATACCTATTCTACACTAATTTTTCTCAAAAACTGGGAAAGAACACACTCTACTAAGCTTCTTTTATGAGAGAAATATAGTCCTAAATAACTAGACCAGAGAAGGATAAAGCAAAAAAGAGACCAAGAGAAAGACAATATTAAGAGATAGGAGATGTGGATCCAGGGCACATCTTGGGGCAAACTCCCAATTAGCAGTCATAACGTGCATGGTAAGCCAGTAAAGGAAGCTGAGAAGCCACGGTCAGACAGGTAGGAGGAGAACCAACAGAGTGCAGTACCACAGAAACACAGAGAGGAGAGAGTGTCCAGGAGGAAAGGGCAGTCAATAATGTCAAATGCTGCTAAGAGGTCAGGAAGGATGAGGATTGGGAAAGGAAAAGGACCCTTGGATCTGGCAATTAAATCATTGGTAATTCTATAGAGGGCAGCTTCAGTTGAACAACAAGATTGGAAGACAGATTTCAAGGGGCTAAGAAATGAAAGAACTGGAAATAGCAAGTGTAGACAGGTTTTTCCAGGTGCTTGACTGTGAAAGAGAGAAGGGATATGAGTGAGGGAGATGATAGGGTCAAGTGAGGATTTTTTAAAGATAGTGGAGACCTGGTGTTTGTAGGCATCATGGAAGGAGTCAATAAATAAGAAGAGATGACAGAGAGACAGAGAAAGAAACCAACAGAGAGACAGACAGAGACAGAAAGACAGAGAGAGAGAGGGAGACAGAGACAGACAGAGAAACAGAGAGAAAGAGAGGAATAGTGAAGGAGGGAGGGAGGGAGGAAAAGAGAGAGAGAGACAGACAGACAGACAGAGACAGACAGAGAGAGAAAGAAAGAAGAGAGAGGATGATTATTGGGCTAGTCTTGTAATAGGGATGTTTCGTGGCATGGTGGAAAGAGTATAGGATTGGGAATCAGAAAACCTGGGTTCAAATCTTGACCCAGCCACTGACTGCCTATGTGACCTAGGATAAGTCACTTCCCATCCGTGGGCCTCAATTCCTTATCTGTAAAATGAGGGGGTTGGACAAAATTTCCTCTAAGGTCCCTTCCAGCTCTGAATCCATAATCATATGAACTATGGACCAGTATCACTGATGAATACCGATGCAAAAGTCTTATTATTGTTCTCATTTTGCCAATGAGGGGATTGAAACTCAGAGAGGTCAGATTTGCCTAGGATTGATCACATCTATCAGGACTAGGATTTTAACCCAAGTCTCTTTTGGTCTCAAGTCCAGTGCTCTTTTCAACACACTGGAGGTGACTGGAAACCTCACAAATCTGCCATCTTTGTTTTGAAGGAATTCCCCCTTGCTTTCATAGTCCTTTTGGAAAAGAGGAAATCACTTTCCTGATCCTGGTTCCTCTGAGTCCAGGCTAGAGAACTCAGGAGCAGCATGTAGAAGTCGAGTGACATTTCTAATTGGGATAAATTCAAAGCTATACACTTGAGTTATAAAAGCAGCTGTTAGGGGCAGCTAGGTACCACCGTGGATAGAACACTGGCCCTGGAGTCAGGAGGATCTGAGTTTAAATCCAGCCTCAGATACTTACTACCTGTGTGACCCTGGGCAAGTCACTTAACCCCAATTGCCTCCAAAAAATAAAAAAATCAGCTGCACAAGCACAAGATAGGGAAGATGAAGCCAAATAGCAAATTGAGTGAAAACAGTCAGAGTTCCTAGTGAACTACAATCTTAGTGTGGGTCAGCAGTGAGACATACCAGTCCAAAAACTAGTATAGCCTTAGGCTCCATTGATGAAAGGATTGCAAGGAGCAGCAGAGAGAGCACTAGAATTGGCATCAAGAGATGTGGGTTCAAATCCTGCTTCTATCTATCATTTACTATCTATGTGATATTGAAAATCACTTTCTCTTTTGATTTCTCATTCCTCTCATCTGTAAAATAAGGGGTTAGACTAAATCACCCCTAGTGTCTCTTCCATTTCTAAATCTATGAAGGGGAAGGGAGCAAACATTCATTAGTCCCCTACTATTTGTCAGGTATTGTGCTAAGTGCTTTACAAATATTATCTCCTTTGATTCTCCCAATCAACCCTGTGAGGTAGGTATTATTATTATTATAGTAATTTATGGTTGAGGAAAATGAGACAGATAGAAGTTAAATGACTTGCCCAGGGTCACACAGCTAGGAAGTGTCTGAGGCTGGATCTGAATTCAGGTCTTCCTGATTTCTTGCATTTTATCCCTTGAGTTGCTGAGCTGGAATCTTGCTGTCCTTTGCCCAGTTAAGCCATATCTGAAGGGCTCTGATCAATTCCAGGTACCATATTTTAGGAAGGGTGTTGACAGCTGCTTTGTGTTCAGAGGATTGGGTCTAAGATGAGAAAGGAACTATAGAACATTCTATCTAAGCACTGGCAGAAGGAACTAGATTTATTCAGCTTGGAGAAGACTTAGGGGCATATGGTGGCTGTCTTCAAGTTTTTGAAGGGCAGACAACGTACATGAAGAATCAGGTTTGTTTTGCTTGGCTCCAGAAGATAGAAACAGCTAATGAGAATAAAAAGGGATCAGATTTAGGCTTTGTGTAAGGAAAAACTTCCTTCTAAGATTTCTCCTAGCACTGAAATAATTATGATTTTTGCATTTCAATAATCCTTGTGACCAGAGGCAGCATGATATGGCAGATAGAGGGGCTGGCTTTGCAATTAGGAATGCCTGGGTTCAAATCCTGACTCTGAGACAAACTGGATGTGTGACCACGGACCATGGACCATGGAACCTCAGAGTCTAAAAATTATAGATAATGTGCTTATCTGTATTGGAGGAGAACATTTCCACAATAGAAGTGTCATAGACAAATGAAATGATGGGTCCAAGACCAAGGAGGAAAAACATCCTAGTAACAAATCCCCTCACTGCTGGGGTCAGCGTCACCATTTCCTCAGAGCAACCACACTGGAGAGGGTGAAAAGTTTCCTGGATATTATAGTGAATATTGATTGATTAATATATTAATACTCACCATTGTGTTTAATAACTCTTCATGTAATCAGTGGGTAATGTAGTGGGAGGCTGGAAACCTGGCTTCTAGTGCTGGCTTTTTCAGGAACTAACAAGGTGTGACTTTGGGCAGGTCACTTTCTCTCAGCCCATTTTCATTAGCAACATGAAGGGATTGAACTACATGACCTATTAGGTCCCTTGCAGTTTTCACACTCTATGACTTTTATTGTGTAACTGTTCTTGGGGTCACAGAGCTTGAAGGAAACTTAGTTGATGTTTCATTAGGCTGATGCCTGAGCAAAAATCTTCTCCATGACAGGAGAAGTCCATTAAACGCTTGGTGCTTCCAGAAATTCTCTGAGGCTATGATGCATATTTAGCCAGTTTGCTCCAGCGACAGGGAACCCACTGCCTGACAAGGGAACACATTCCCTTGTTGGGTGGTTTTCATTGTCAAAAAGTTCTTTTTTTTGAGAACCAGCATCAGACAAGTTCAAAGAGCTGTATGTAGTCTGGGGGAGGGGAAGTCAGAAACAGATCAGGGAAGGCTTCCTGGAAGAGCTGGCGATTAAGGTGGGTGTTAATGGATGGGTAGGAATTCAACAGGTGAAGTGGGGGAAGGAAGGACACTCCGGGAAGAGGGAACCGCATGAGCAGGGAGAGGCATGTCAGCAGGATGGAGCAGGGCATGAGGGGGAGGGGGCAGCAGGAGGTGCGGTTTGACTGGAGCGTTAAGTTCATGAAGGAGAGTAACGGGATATGAGGCTGGAAAGGCAGGCTGGCACCAGATGATGGAGGGCCTTGAATGCCAACCTCAGTTTGAACTTTATTGGGTAGACAAAAGGAAGCTGTTCAAGGGTTATGAGCAGTGTTGAGAAAGCAGTTTAGTGGGAAAAGACCTAAAGGGCTTTTTTGGCCCCAAGATCTGGGTGTTTGAGTCCTAGCTTTACCACTAGTTGTGAAACCTTACTCTCTGAAGTTCACCTTCATGGCAACAGCCTTGACCCCATGCTCTCTTTCCTACTCCCATTATGTGCCTTATTCTCCAAGTAGGATGTGAATATCTTGAGGTTGGACATGTTGTGTTTTTGTGCTTTTATTTGTATCCCCAATACTTAGCACAGTGCCTGGCACAATGCAGGCACTTAAAGAAGGCGTGCTTTCTCCCCCCCTCTCTCCCTCTCTTCCCCCCCTCCACTCTCTCTCCACTCTCTCTCCTCCATCCTCTCTCCCTCCCTCTCTCTGTCCCTTTCCCTCTCTCACCCCCCTCTCTTTCTCCCCTTCTCTTGCCTCTCCTCTCCTCTCCTGTTCTCTTCCTCTCTCTCTCTCTCTCTCTCTCTCTCTCTCTCTCTCCCCCTCTCCCCTTTTCCCTCTCTCCCTCCCTCCCTCTCTCCTCCTCTCTCGTCTCCATGGTATAATCATTTAGCCTCTCTGGGCTTCAATATCGTCCTCTCCACAATGAGAGTTGATTGAGGTGGTCTGTAAGGGCTCTTTTCCTTCTAGAAGAGACATTGTGTGATGACAAGATCTGAGCATAGGCAGGCCAGTCTGAGGAGGGTACGAGCGATGGGTTGGAGAGGAGAAAGAGTGGAGGTATTGGAGAGAGATGGGGTTGGGGAGGCCTGTTAGGTGCGTGTTGCAAGCCTGGCCCATCCAAAGCTGGCCGCTGCCGCCATCGCTCAGTCCTGAACACATTCCATTCCCCATCGGGCCATGCCCTGGCTGCTTCTCGGCTCAGGTTGGGGGTGCGGGGGCTTGGTCCGGCCTCTCTGTTGACCTGCCACGCAGCAGTGCCCAGCTTCCCTACTGAGAGCAGAAGCTACCAGAAGCACAGTGAGTCAGCAACCCCTTTTTTAGCCAGCCCCAGCACCCTCACTGCAAAGGGCTCAGCCTGCCTCCTCCCTTGAAGGATTAAATAGGATTAGAATGATATGATAGCAAGCTGTTCCCCCTGCCCTTCCTCCTCCTGCTCAGACCCTGAAGCTCTGCCCTGCCTAATCCCTAATAGTAGGGATGGGTCACACGGAACCATCCACACTCTCTCACCAGTTCTCCCAAGTGTACTGAGTTGACTTAGTCATGACTGGGGTCGGAGTTCAGTCTGTGACCAGGCTTCGGGCTCTATTTGAGGTTCTAGAGATCATTTGGAATCATACTTACACTCTTAGCCTCAGTGGGCTATGAGCTACATGGATAGTTTTTCTCTGAAACCAAATTAGGGATAATTGTGGGTGATCCAATTGACCAGCCGGCCTTTCTCTCCGAGGAGAAAGCCAAGACACACTCACCTTGAGTCAGTAGCACTGAATATACCACATCCCTTTTAACTCCAGGGGGTTGGGTTTCCTAAGCTTCTTCTTCTAGCTCCCACACATTCCTTCAAAAAAATCTCTTCAGATACTGCTCCCCTCTCCTATTCCCAAATGTCTGGTGTGGTGATGGGAGATGTGGTTCCTGCCTTTGGGAGCCCCCAGTCTGGTGGGGGTTGGCTTGAGTAAATTTAATAAAGGTAAACTGACATATAGACTTTGAGCAAAATCAGTTTATTTACAGTGATGCATATAACTGTTAACAAAGCAGATCAGACTGGCACCCTCAGTAAAACCAGCCACCTCAATGAGGAGCGGACCTTCTTGATTGACGCACAACAAAGAAGAAGTCTTGGTAGGCATAGAGCATTATGATTATCTATATTAAGAAAGGTAGGCTGGCACTCTGGTGATTCCCTAGTCTGAGAAGGCAGAGACCAGTGTGGGTTTGGGTGGTCAGGGGGTGCTCCTGAGAAGTGCATGGGATGGGTGGAGAGGAAGGGAAAGGAGAGGACAGTCTGGAGGTCTGAGGATGAAGAGCAATAGTGTGAGCTAAGGCCTCCAAGCGGAGAGCTGGAAACGGGTCTGAAATTTACTGGGGACCCTGAGAAGACCCACTCGACCTTGTGGAGATGGCTTGTGGTGGTGAGGTGGGGGGGGTTCAGAAATGCTTCCAGTGGAGTGTTTCTTCCTTCCCACCCCCCCCTCCCCTTTGGGTTTGCTTTGTTTATGGACTTGTAGTCCAGATGTCCTGAATGCTGATTAAGAGGCCTTGGGCAAATCACGTGTCCTCTCTGAGTTCCAGTTTCCTCCTCAGCAAAATGGAGATAATAAGCCTTGCACCACCTACCTTAAAGGTGGTGGTGAGGAAAGAACTTAGTAAACTTACCAAAATGTAAGCTGTTATTCTTACTCCTTTATTAAAAGGATGGTCCATGACATTTAGAAAAGGAAGCTGTGATCACCTAGAGCTCCAGCAGGGCTTCATCCAGAATAGGTCATGCCAAACGAATTTTAGTTCCTTTCTTTTAACAGGGTCACTGGATTAGTGGATCAGGGCAATGCTGTAGTTATCGTGAATTTTTTTTAACAAGGCCTTTACAGAGTATCTCACCATTCTTGTGTCCAAGACAGAGGACTGTAGGCTAGACAGTAGAGGCTGGGTAAATTTGGAAATTGAATGGCCAGGACCAAACAGTCACAGAAACTCAGAGTTTCAGAGTGGCAAGAACCTTTAATTAGCCATCTTGTCCAACCCATACTCAAAAAGGAATCCCCTCTATGCTATACCCAACAAGTTACCATCCCATTTCTGCTTGAAGACACACTCCTTCTCCAAGAGGCCAATTCCATTTATGGCACTATCAAGTCTAAATCTGCACCTTCTCCCCATTGCTTCTGGTTTTATCCTCTAAGACCAAACAGAACTAGTAGAAATTGCTCTTCCTCCTGACTAGCCTTCAAATACTTGAAGACAGTTATTGTACCCCACCCTCAATCTTTTCTTCCTCATGCTACACTTCCCTGGTTTCTTTTTTCTTTTCTTTTCTTTTCTTTTTTTTTTTTGTGCTAAGCAATGGGGTTAAGTGACTTGCCCAGGATCACACAGTTAGTAAAGTGTTATGTGTCTGAGGCTGGATTTGAACTCAGGTCCTCCTGAATCCAGGGCAGGTGCTCTATCCACTGCGCCTCCCTGGTTTCTTCAACCAGCTTTCATATGACATAGACTTTGCCATTCCTGGTTGACCTCTCTGGATGCCCTCTAGCTCAGCAATGTCCTTCTTAAAATGGGCCACCTAGAGGTGAACACAATATTCCAAACTTGGTTTGATCATTAGCTCCTTCTTACTAAGAACTGTGTCTGTTTTTATGCAATCCAAGATCCACACTAGCTTTTTTGGCTGCCATATCACACTGCTGGGTTCTATCACACTTGCAGTCCACTAAGACCCCATGATATTTTTTCAGACAAACTGTTTATCATGGTTCTTCCACCTTGAACTTAGGAAGCTAATCTTTGAAGAGTAGGATTTTTTGGGGGGATATATTTTTGTTGATGTCTTTTCTTCTCCTTTCTTCTCCCCCCTTCCAGAGAGCCATTCCATATAACAAATAGTATTTTTTAAGGAAGGAAAAAAAAAGAAAAAAGGAAGATACCTCCCCAAATCAACAAAATTGATCAATACATTGAAAAAGCCTGAAAATATACCTTACCTCCCACCTCTGCAAAGGAGTGGGGTGGAGATATCTTTTCATATAGGAGTGTCGTTAAATGCCTCATGTCATCTTAGAAGGATGTCTCTAATGGAATGTTTCAGGTTTTGTCCTTGTGTTATTCAACTTCTTGATTGTGTGTGTGTGAATGAATGATTTGGATGAAGGTGAAGATCTATATTTATCAAATTCACAGATAGACAACACTTGGAGGGATAGTCTATACCTTAGATGTTAGAGTTAGGATTGATAAAAGATCTCAACAAGTTTAAATGTTGAGCTAAATCTAATAAGATGAAATTTTTAGGGATGAATGGAAGGTTTTGCTCTGGGTTTAAAAAAAATAGACTCTATATGTATAAGACTGGGAACTGGCACTGGACAACCTTTCCTCTGAAAAAAGATCTGGGGGTCTCAGTGGACTGCAAGCTTAATATAAGTGAACAGTATAGTATGGCATTTAAAAAAAAAAACCTTATGATCCTTGGCTGCATGAAGAGAAGCATGGTGTCCAGGATGAAGCTGGTCTGAAAATCTTGCTGTACGCTGCCATACTCAGACCACATCTGGAAGGTTGGGTTCAGTTCTGGGCGCCACATTTAGGGAGGATCTTCATAAGCTGGAGAACATCTTGAAAAGGTTGACCAGGATGCTGAAAATATTTGAGATCTTGCTTTATGAAGATTGGTTAAAGCAACTAGGATGTTCAGTCTGGAGATAAGAGGACTGGCTGGGGAGTGATGATTGTCTTTAAGGATCTGAAGGTCTGGCATAGGGAAGAGGAAATGGACTTGTTCTGCTTAGCCTCAGAGGGCATTGCTAGGAGCAATGGTTGGAAAGAAGAAAAAAAAACCAAACTACTTATTAAGCACCTACTATGTGCCAGACACTGCGACAAGTGCTTTACAAATATTATTTTATTTTATCTTCCCAACAACCCTGGGAGGAAGATGTTATTATTATCCCCATTTTATAATTGAGGAAACTAAGCAAACAGGTTAAGTGACTTGCTTAGGGTCACACAGCTAGTAAGTATTTGAGGCTAGATTTGAACTCTGGTCTTCTTGACTCCAAGCCCAGGGCTCTATCCACTGCATAGTGCACATTCTGCCATCTCCCCCACCCCCTTCACTGCATATCTCCCCCAGCTGCTTCAGAGGCAAAGTTGAAGAGGGGTAGATTTAAATTCTCTGTAAGGGAAAAATTCCCAACAGTCGGTGGATCCTCACAGTAGGATGGATTGGGCTGCTCTGTGGTAGTGAGTAGACATGTTTATTAGGATCTTTGAGAGAAAGCTGAGTTGAGGATACTCAGCACTGTGGACCTGAGTTGTGGTTTGGGTTTTGGTCCATCTCTAAGATCCTGTTATAGATAATTCTAAATCGTTTTCTAGCTTTGTGACCTTGGGCAAGTCACATTATCCATTGTGTCACCTGTTTGTTGAGAATGGTAATAATAAGAATAACAAGAAGAAAATAAGAGGATGAAGAAGAAGAAAGAAGAAAGAAGAAAAGAAAAAGAAGAAGAAAATAACGACATTGGGGTAATCCATAGAGAGCTGGCTTCAGACTTAGGAAGATCTGAGTTCAAATTTGGCCTCTGATACATCCTGGTTATGTGGTCCTGTTCAAATCACTTAACCTCTCAATGCTCCCACTCAGGCAATCGTCTAAGATTAAAAATGGCAGAACATTCACTGATTTGCATTGGTAAAGAGAGTTTGTTCACTTGTAGCTCTCAACATTGATGAAGTCACAGGTCCAGATTTTTTAAAATAAAAGTAACATCTAAAACTCCAAAAGGGAGCTCATTATCTTTCCCTCTAACCAGTCAACAAGCATTATTCAATCAATCCTAATCCACTCTCTTCCAAAATTCTCTACTTCTGTCGAGGGCACCATCCCAATCAAAATGGGGAGTGAGGAAGAGGAAAGTGTCAAGAATGAATTTAATGTTGGGAACCTGAAAGACTGGGATTGAAACACAGGTTTCCAAGCTTACAGTCACCCTTCACTCCCCATTTTCAATCAATTGCTAAGTCCTATTGATGCTACTTCAACAACATCTCTCCACTTCATCACTGCCTTGATTCAAGCCCCGATCACCTTTCCCTAGGACTATGACAATAGCCTCCTAATTGGCTTCCCTTCTCCCTCTCTAATCCATTGTCTATTCAGCTGGCAAAGTGATTATCCTAATGCTCTTGTCTGACCATGCCACTCCTCTACTCAAAAGTTTTCAGTGGCTCCCTACTATCTCTAGGATAAAAAAAGGCAAATTCTTCCACCTCACATTTTAGAAGCCTTCCACAATCTGGCTTCTATCTACTTTTCCACACATTTCACATTTCACAACCCCTCCATCCCACCCACCCTTTTCACACACTCTGTCACTAGAGAACTGGACCTGGATTTAGGAAGACCTGAGTTTAAATCCAGCCTCAGACATTTACTAGCTGTGTGACTCTGGGCAAGTCTTTTAATCTCTGTTTGCTTCAGTTTCCTCTGTAAAAATGGAGATAATAATAGCACTTACATCTCAAAGTTTTTGTGAGGATCAAATAAAATGACATGTAAAAGTGTTTTTAAACCTTAAAATGCTACATAAATATTATTATTATTACTATTTCCTGAACTCCATCTGCCATCAAGAACCTTATATAACTGCACAATCAATGCTCACTGCCCAGACGTTAGTCTCTGTCTCTGTCTCTGTGTCTGTCTCTTTCTCTTACCTTTTATCTTAGAATCCTTGACCTCTTTCAAAGTTCAGCTAAAGGGCTAGCTCCTACTTGTGAAGTCCTTCCTAATCTCTTCCCCCAATTATTAGTGTTTTCTCACCTCCTCAGATTACCTTTTATTTACTTATCTGTATGAAAAATGAAGAATGGAATGTAAGTTGCATAAGGGCAGGGAGGTTTTGGTTTTTGTCTTTGAATTCCTTGGTCCTAACACAAAGACAGTGTCTTGTACATACTATACTTTAGATGTATTTATTTGTATAGCTTTGAGATTCACAGAATACTTTGCATCCAGTATGTCAGTTGATCCTTGAAACAACCCTGTCAAAAAGAGTATTAGAGGTATTAATCATTCTTCCCATTTACACATGGGGAAATTGAGATTTAGGAAGGTTAAGGGGCTTCTTTTTAGTCACAAAACTGGCAAATGTTGGAGTCAGAATTCAAACCCAGGTCTTTCTAGACTCTAAGCCCAGCATGTTTTCCACTGGCCTAAACTGCCTACCTAATATTTAGCTACTTTCCTTGTGGAATTGTTGAAGAGAGCAGGTTATAATTCTTAAAGAATGAGAGAATTTTTGAAAGTGCTGAGTGGAAGGAGTAAATTTGGGTTCTCTCTCCACTGGTCAGAGAGTGTCAACCTCAGCCCTGAGACCAGGCAAATGTCTCAGACTGGGGTTGGGGGGAGAGACAGGAGGTATAATTTACTGAGGGGGCCAGGACTTTGTGGGGAGAGGAGAAGGTAGCTTGAGGGGGAATTCTAGAAACTGACGCTGCATGATGTTACCGGGACAGAGGAAAGAACCTCTCCCCCTGCACCCCAATCCTACCTTAGGCTGTTGGGTAAATATCCTCTGGGCATTCTGGTAAGTGGAGATCTGGTGTTGAGGGAACTTGAGTTCAAATCCTCTTTTCTTCCCTCTGCTAGCTGCGCTACCTTGGACAAATTTTTCTGCCTCAGTTTCTTTTCTAAAAAGAGGAGGTTGGGCTTGGTGATTTCTGGGGTCCTCTTCCAGCTCTAAGTCCTATGATCAAACTTGTCATTTTTCTCCCCATGTTCACTGCTGTGTTTTCCTCCTTTCCCAGGAAGCCAAGATGTCTTACAACACCTTCAGCGGGGCACCCCGCTTCCTCACCCGACCCAAGGCTTTCCTGGTGTCAGTGGGCAAAGATGCCACCCTGAGCTGCCAGATTGTGGGCAACCCTGTACCGACGGTCAGCTGGGAGAAAGACCAGGTGCCCGTGGCCCCCGGCGGGCGCTTCCGTATGGCCGAGGAGGGTGACGTGTACCGCCTGACCATCGTGGACCTTACCCTGGAGGACAGCGGCCAGTACATGTGCCGAGCCCGCAACTCCATCGGAGAGGCCTTTGCGGCCGTCAGTCTCCAGGTGGGCGAGGACACCATGCGAGCTGAGCTGGCTCCCTACTTTCTCCTGCGGCCAACATCGATCCGGGTGAGCGTGGGAGAAGATGCCACCTTCCGCTGCAGGGTGCAGGGCAGTCCCCCGATGTCTGTCAGCTGGACGAAAGATGGCCGGCGGGTGGGCGAACCATCGTCCCCCGATTTCCACCGAGTGCAGGTTGAGGCTAAGGGTGAAGACAGCTCCCTGCGGATCCGGGGTGCCCGTCCCCGAGATGGAGGCACCTACACTGTCTTGGCAGAGAACCCTATTGGGTCTACCAGTGCCGCTGCTGCCCTCGTGGTAGACGAGAAGGCCCTCCTGGGTCCCAGGGCTGCTGATGCCTCCTCTGGGACGACTGCCCTGCTCAGCCACCTGCAGAAGCGGAGGGAGGAGATACGGTCGGAAGGCACCGGTCTGAGCTCCGGTTTGGGGCGCTGGACCAGTGGGGGCACACGCACGTGCACTGTGACTGAGGGCAAGCATGCTCGCCTGAGCTGCTACGTAACTGGGGAGCCCAAGCCTGAGACTATATGGAAAAAGGACGGGGAGGTGGTGGTGGAGGGCCGGCGGCACATGATATATGAGGATAAGCAGGAGAACTTTGTTCTTAAGATCCTCTTCTGCAAACAGACAGACAATGGGCTCTACACGTGCACAGCCTCCAACCTGGTGGGGCAGACCTATAGCTCTGTGCTGGTGGTGGTGAGAGGTGAGTGAGTGGGCTTTCTAAGTCCCCTTTGAGACAGCCTGGAAAGGAGTCCTGGCCTGGGAGTCACGAAGCCTAGAGTTAAGTCCCAGCTCTGACACTTAGGTCCCTTCTCTCATTCACCTCCGTTAATAATACTTATAATTTCTCCATCACAGAGTTGGTGTGAGGAAAGTACTTGGTAGGCAAAGCCCCAGAGAAATGGGAATAATTGTAATTTTTCTACCCCTGTCCCTCCCTCTTTGCCCTTGAGGCCAAACCCCCTCCTCCGATTCTCCTCATCCTCCTCTGTCCCCCTACTCCTAACTCTGTCCCTCTCCCTAGGGAGAAAGAAGAACTGATTCTTTTTATTTTTAAATTTAATTTATTTTTCAAATTCTTTAATTTTGATTTATCAACAATCACTTCCATAAGCTTTTGAGTTTTAAATTTTTCTCCCCCTTCCTTCCCACCTCCCTCCCCAAGACGTCTGGCAATCTGATATAGGCTATACATATACTTTCCTATTAAACATATTTTCACATTAGTGATGTTGTAAGAATTAGAACCAATAGGAGGAACCACCAGAAAGAGGAAACAGAAGAATTGATTCTTTAGCATCCCTTCTCAGTCTTAAGAATTTAGAACCAGTGGTCTTCACTTCTCTCCATCTTGGCCCCACCCAAGAAGTTCTCATACCCTACTTGAGTTAAAAAGACAGCATGGCACGGTTGGGGAAAGCTGCTGGTCTGGGAGCCAGGAAGGCTGGCATTCACTCCTGGTGCCTACACTGGCTAACCATGTGACCCTGGGCCAATTACCTCACCTTGGATTCCTTCTCTGTGAAATAAGGGCAATAATATTTACACTAAATACTTCACAGGCTCATTATGCAGAAAAAGTGGTTTATAAATCTCAAAGAAATGCAAGTTATCATTATTTTTTTTTAGCCCTGTAGGTCACATATCCTGACCAAATATGGGAGACAATGTCAGGGTGACAGTATCCATCACTTCAGATTGAGGAATCAGGCTTCCCCTCTATGAATCACATTGTCTGGGGATTATGAGTCACCCTGGTGACAAGGGAATTATTACCATTCCTCAGGCTGGGATAGGGATTAGGAATGGAGAGGATGAGCTGTGAGTTATTATTAGGTAGGGAATAGATTCTCTCAGCCTCATATAGAACATAGAATGTCAGAACCAAGAAGGATCTCAGAACAGAGGATAGCAGAGTTGGGAAGGACCTTAGGACACAGAAGGTCAGAGTTAAGAAGGGCTTTAGAATGGAGAACATAGGATGTCTGACCTGGAAGGATTCTGAGAACATAGAAAGTCAGAGGGCAGGGAAGGATCTTAAAACGAAGAACATAAAATGCCAAAGATGGAAGGAGGCTTTAGAAATATTTAGGGTAACGCAAGGCACAGAATGTCTGAGCCCTTCCTCCCTCCTGGATCCTGTTGCCCTTTTACTGGATTCAGCCCTCTTTTCCTACAATAGTACTATAGTTCTTTTCCCCATAAAATCTTCCCATTTAACCAAATGTCTGTATAGTTTCCTGGCCTCAGTTTCCCTTACTGTCAGTCTGTAAGAGAAGGCAGAATGGTAATAGAGAAAGAAAGAGGCATATGGTGGTCAGAGCCCTAGACTGGGAAGCAGGAGGCCTGGGTTCTAGCCCTGGCTGTACCCCTGGTTTTTTCATGGGAAAGTCACTCCCTTTCACTGAGGCTCAATTTTCTCCATCTGCCAAATGGAGAATATTCCTTTCCACCTTGCCTACTTCTTAGTAGTTCGATGAAAAGCATGACTGAAATAGGGTTTTGGAAAGAGTGTGGAGGGTGCATTAAGAAGAGAAAGAAATGTTCCTCCTGGGCAGGCTGAGTCCAGCCTCTCGGACTGGGATGATCCTAATTCCCTTCCACAGTCTCTCACCAAGCTTTGACCGCAAGGAGCCATCAAAGTCCATAATCTTACCTCTAGTCTACACCATCCCCTATTCTCCCCTAATACTGACCCTTCAGTAGGTCGTTTGTCCTGGGGTGGAAGTAAGGGTAAGGATGAATAATCAGCCCTGGAAGGCCCGGGAACTCCTGTATGTCACACAGGGAGGAGATACAGAGAATAACAACAATAATAACACAGTTAAATAATCCTTTCCCCACAAATTGTCCTGTGAGGTATTTTTTTTTTTTCATTTTACAGATGAGGAAACTGAGGTTCAGAGTGAATTTTTATAAGTTTTTTAAGTGTCAGAGCTGGGATTAGAGCTCAGGCTTCTGGATGTCAAGACCCCTATTCTCAACGCAACCTCTTTCTCTGTGCTTCTGTGTGTCTCTGTTTCTCTCTTCCTTTCTATCCCTCTCTCTCCCTTTCTGTCCCTTTCCCTTCCTCCCTTAGAACATAGAATGTCAGAGCTGGGAGCATCGTGAGAACGTAGAATACTGGAACTGAGGACCTTAGAATCTAGAATGTCAGAGCTGGTAGGGGGCTTGGAGATCATCAATTATAAGCCCTTTATTTTATGGGGGGAGGGCTTCGTGGAGGAAGGGGGTTTTGAACTGGGTCTTCAAGGAAGGAGGACCTGGATTTTAGAGGGCTTAGCATGCCAGGCTGAGGGGTTTGGTTTTAACTTGCAGGCTGAGGGGGAGGGGCTTTTTGGCTTATAGGGGATCAGCTGTTTTCCAGGCTCAGGCAGGGCAGTATGAGAAGAGGCTGGGGCCCCAGCTGCACGGGGAGGGATTTAGGTGACAAGCCTCAGCCCAGGCTGAAGTGGTGGGATGGGCCTTTGGGAGAGATGGTGAAACTTTCCTTTCCTGGATGTTTTTCTGACAAAGGGCTGTGGGCATCCAGTGTCCTGGGCAACAGTGGGCAGAAAGACAGGGGGAGGGACGGGCGGCTTTGGGAGGTGTCCTGGGAGCAGCACCTGCTTCAGGGATAGCTGAGCTCACATGTCAGGGGTGGGGGTGGATTTGTATCTGGAAGAAGGAAAGAGGGATGGGGCGGAGGAATTGGGAAGGGCAGGGTCATCCCTTAAACTAAAACTAGAAGGTTCAACCCTGGCCCCAAAAGTTTGGGGGCTCAGACCATTGCTTCCACCCTTCTCCAGGAAAGGGCCTACAAAGCAGGACCTCTTCCAACCCCATCTTCATTCAGAATGTCCTCAAGGACGTGGCTCATTACCCTGGTTTGCCTGGGACACGGTCACTCTTGAGAAAAATGCATTTAGCTGTTGTCAAACTATTAAATATACACTCAGTAGTGGGGAGAACCTTGGTCTAGGGGCCAGAAGATTTGGGCTCTAGTTCTGGTTCTGCTATGTGACCTTTTTGAGGAAATCACTGCAACTTTCTGGGCCTCAGATCTCAAAATATCATGTTGGACTAGATCCGGACTTCTTAACCTTTTCTGTGTCCCCGACCACTTTGGTTGTCAGGGAAAGTTTATTGGCTCCTTCTCAGAATCATGTTTTAAAGTAATTAAATGAAATGCTAAATTTCAGTTAGAGGCTAGTGAAAATAAAGGTGTGATTTTTTTCCCCATCCAAGTTTACAGACCCCTTGAGGGACGGGGGTGGACTATGGACCACAGATTAAAAACTCTTGGATTAGATTATCTCTTCTGTCCCTTCTAGCTTGGAACATTCTCTGTTCTAGGTTCTGAGGTCCTTCTTCAGGTCTGAAAGTCTGTGATCTAAAGCTCTGATTATCTGTGCTCTATGTATCCCTTCCAGGCCTGGTGTCTTAAGCACCCTCCAAGCTCTGAGAGTCTAGGTTCTAAGTACCCCCAGAGCCGACATACTCTAATTCTCTGTGTAGTTTTTTATAGAATTTTTTATAGCTAAGTGAAGCTGGTAAAGGTGATGGGCGAGTCACTTCTTTTCAACAGACTCTTCCACAGGGCCCTTAGGCTATATATGGCAGCCTGAGAAGCTAGCCATTTGGGGGAAATTCCCACTAGGGGCTTGTTAGAAATCTGTGGTTTGTTAGGACCCAAATGCAGCTTGAGGTAGTACTGGATTCGAGCACCCTGCCTTGGGTCTCAAGCCTTGATGAAATGTGTATTTCCTTTCTGGGACACCAGCTTCTCTTCTTGGAATCAGTCCAGGGGCCCTGGGTATTCAGATCCAGGGCTCTTTTCACTACTTACTAAATAAACTGTCCATGATTTCTGACCCCTATGGGGGGTCAAGTCTCCAGGATCTCCAGACCTTTCTGGGTTCCTGAGCCAATTTGGCATTCTGGTTTTAGAGACCTTCTGCCCCCGATTCCCACTCATTGGTTCCACTATCTATCTGCCATTGCCACTGCCACCATCTCTGGGTAATCTGGTGTGGTTTCCACTTACCATTTTTCCTCCATTCTGAGTCTGCACATGTCCGAGTGTGAGAGGGTGTTTTCTAGAAGGGGCTAGAGAGCATAATAATACACAAAGGGAAGGTCGTTAGATGTGCTTGCATGAGAAGCCATCCAAGTTATAGATTAGGGTTCAGCTTTCAAAACTCCTAGAGGCAACATCATATAGAATGCTGGATTTGGAATCAAGGGAATCTGGGTTCAAATCCCTTCTCAGAAACTTACTGACCCTGGGAGATTCACTTAATCTTTCTGAGATTCAGGTCCCTCATTCCCCAAATGGGGATAATGCTAGCACCCACCTCTCAGGGGTGTTGTGAGATAACCCCTGTCAGGCGCTTTGCCAACCCTAAGGTGCTGCTATATAAATATGAGCTATTTTTATAAAATGAGGCTAAGGGCCCAAGATTTGATTTCCCCTTCTCTTGGCCTGGCAGCTTCCTTATAACACTGAATAAAAACATTCTTCTCTTCAGAATACCCCCAAGCTGAATTTTGGATTCACCCCACCCTGACTTGAGTTCATTGATCCATTCTCCCAACCCCAGGCTCATTCTCAGTCAGGCCTCCTGACTGGTTGGCAGCCTTGTGGGGTTCCATTCATACCACTGCTGATCCCTTGGCAGCTGAGAAACAGGAGATTTTTGAGCTGGGGGGGACCTCGAGATCACCCAATCCAATTCCTTAATTTTCAGCTGACGGGAGATCTAATTTCACCTCCCCCTCCAGCAAGAGATAAACAAAGAAATACAAACAAGTACATAGAACAGTTTAGGACACTTCAAAATCAGTGATCTAAGCTGATACCTAGGCCAGTTCCCCTCACCCTCCCTCCCTGTGATTACTCCATTCCTGTTAGGCTGTAGAAGCCTCAACCATAAGACTATGGGGAAGTTAATGGTGTGATTGGTGCCCAGTGGGTTTAGTAGTCTGGGAAAGCTTCCTGGTAGGGGGGGATTGATTTTAGATGGAATTTGAAAGGGAGGGAAGAAGAGTAGCTGTGAGAGCAGTCTGGGTAAAGGGATTGAGTGACCTGGAAGAAGGTTTGCTTAGGGTGAGAGACAGAAACTGCCCAGCCTTGTCCAAAAGTGAAGGAAAAAATTAGAGACTATTGGAGAAGCCTACTGGTAGAGATCTGATGCAAAGGTGCAGTCAGTAAGTATTTTTTAAAACAGAAGTAAATGACTTTAATGAGGTAAAATAACACATTAACATTAATTACTATTTAAATCTCTAAAAATTATATCATTTATTTATTTTTGACATTCTTTTCTTTTTATATTTTGAATTCAAAATTTTCTCACTTGCTCTCACCCCGCCTCTCTCCACTGAGAAAGCAAGCAAAATGATATCCATTATATATGTAAAATCATGTAAAACATTTCCAAATAAGCCATATTGCAAAAAAAATAATAATAAAGCAAGAAAGTTGTACTTCAATTTGCACTCAGTTCATCAGTTCTCTCTGTGTGGGTAGATAGCATTTTTCATCATGACTTCTTTGGAATTTTCTTCCATCTTTCTATTGATCAGAGTATCCAAGTCTTTTGCATTTGATTCATTATATTGCCATTACTGTGCACAATAATCTCCCGGTTCTTCTCATTTCACTTTGCCTCAGTTCATATGGGTCTTGCCATGTTTTTTTTTGTTTGTTTGTTTGTTTGGTTTTTGTCGTTTAATTTTTTCCCCTGAAACCACTCCTATTGTTATTTCCCACAGAATAATAGTGCTCACACAATCACATGCCACAACTTTTTCAGTCATTCCCCAATTAATAACTATCCCCTCAATTTCCAATTCTTTGCTACCACAAAAAGAGCTACTAAAATATTTTTGTACATATAGGTCTTTTTCCTTCTTCTTTGATCTCTTTGGGGTACAGAGCTAGTAGTGCTATTGTTGGGTCAAAGGGGTACACCCTGTTTTATAACCCTTTGACCACAGTTTAAAATTGTTCTCTAAAATTATTCAACTAGTTCATAACTCCACCAACAGTTTATTAGTGTACCTATTTTTCCCTCACCTTCTCTAGCATTTGTCATTTCTGATAGGTGTGAGGTGGTACCCCAGAATTGTTTTAGTTTGCGTTTTTCTAATCAATAGTGATTTAGAGCATTTTTCTTATGAAATTATAAGTAGTTTTGATTTCTTCTTCTGAAAGCTGCCTGTTCATATCCTTTGACCATTTATCAATTGAGGAATGGCTCTTATTTTTTTATAAATTTGACTCCGTTTCCTCCATATTTGAGAAATGAGCCTTTATCAGAGAAACTTGCTAAAAAATTTATTACTTCGTAGTTGATTTTAGCAAAATGTAGTTTTCCTGATTATCTTTTTAATTAGGTCTATTTTGGCTTTTGCATTGTCTGAGATCATGGTTACTACCTCTGCCTTTTTACTTCAGTGGATCAATAAGCATTTTTAAAGCATTAATGTGATCATCCTGTGATGGAGAACTCATTACTTCCTTGATGTAGTTGTTTTCATGACTGGGCAGCTCTAATCAGTGAATTTCCTTTACTCTGAGCTGAAATCAGTCTTTCTGTAATTTACTAGCTAACATAATAGCTGATATTTATATAGTACTTTAAGGCTTACAAAATGCTTTACATATAAGCCCTTTGGGCCTCATAGCAATCCTGTGAGGTAGGTATTATTATTATCCCCACTTGACAGATGAGGAAACTGAGGCAGAGGGAGATTAAATGACTTGTCCAGGGTCACACAGTTAGTGTCTGAGTCAGGATTTGAACTCAGATCTTTCTTACTGTAATGCCAGTGCTCTATTCATTGTATCTACCACCTAGTTGATATTTCTACTGTTTGTCCGATTCTCATTTCAGAAAAAAGTCTGATTCCTTTTTTACACAATAGTTACTTCAAATATTTGAAGACAGTGATAACACTCCCTCCTTGTCATCTTTTCTCCAGGCTAAATATTCCTAGTTCCTCCAATCAATACTTTCTTAGAATGGTACCAAATCCGGTCCTAAGCCTGGTCATCCACCTCTGGCCACAGCTTGTCAATGTGCTTTCTAAAATGTGGCATTCCTAACTGAATATGGCACTCTGGAATGTAGTCTGACCAAGACAAAAGACCACAGGACTAGCATGAGCTCTTTTGGCTGCCACGTTACACAGTTGACAAATAGTGAGCCTGAGGTCCACTTGAACCTACAGGTCTTTTTCACTTAAGATGTTTTTTAGATACATCTCCTTTAGCTATCCCTTCTACAATTGATTTTTTGTATCTGAGGGCAGGACTTGACATTTATAGTAAGAACTCCCATTTCTACAGCACCTTTAGGCTCGTGAAGAACTGTCTTCATTATAATGCTGTGAGTTGGGTAGGTTAAGTATTATCACTTCACAGAGGAGGAAGCGATGTCTCAGAGAAAAGGGGCTTGTTGTGGTCACCTAATTAGTACGTGTCTTCAGGCTCAATATTCTTTCTACAGCATCCTGTTCCTTTCTTTCTTTTTTTCTTGCCATCTGGTTAACTCCAGCTTGCCTTTCCAATCTGTTGAGATCTTTTTGGAGGGTGAATCTCTCATCCATGAATGAGTAATCCTGCTTCTAACTTTGTAGATGTACCTATAATGGTTCAGAAAGGCAGTCAAATTGCGCCCTATGTGAAATGTGGGTGTCAGTGCCAAAGGAGGCAATGACTTGGATTATTCTGAGGTGCTGGGCTCAACCAGCAACAGTCAACGCCTTTCCGCAGAGAATTTGGACTCCATTTTCTAGATAACTTCTTCCCAACAGGCAGCTCCTTCAACACACTTTCAGTCATCCAGTATTTAGTAGGAGAGGGCACAAAGAAACTTAAATAAAGACCCACTGTTTGAGGACACCTCTATTCAGCTCCAGCTCCTCCTCTGATGCCTCACTGGGGCCTGGGGGTGAGCCTGGGCTCTAGAAGGTTCTGCTTGCTGAGCACAAAATTTGCCAGATCTGAGTAAGCCTTGAGAACGTGGGGATCGATTATGTGGGTATTATCTGAGGATCATATTAACTAATGCTCATTATACCCGGGTTGGCCACCAGAGGAGAGATTTCTTGGGAAGAGTTTCAGTAGATGGAGTACCTTCCAAGAAAACGCCTAGAGGTGAGAAAGGACAGAACAAGGGATGGAGGACTGCCCAGAGTAATTGAAAACATAGATTCTTTGAAGAAAAGTGATATGAGAAAGGAAAGCTGGCACCAGATTGTGGAGGGCCTTGAATGCCAGGATCAACAGTTATACTTGAATCAATGGGCAGTAGGATATGAGAGGGAAAAGGATGAAGGTTTTAATGGATCAGTGCTGTAAGAAGATTACTCAGTCAGCACATGCAGGACGGATTGATGAGACCAATTAGGTTGTTATGATTCCCCAGGCGGCTTGATGAGGTGATGGTTGGGCTCAAGTATGTGAAGGCCTGTCCTGTGGAAGAGGACTTAGATTTGTTCTTCTGGGTCCCAGAATGCAGGACTAAAAGCAAAAATGGGGGGGGGGGATTGTAGAGAGGCAGGTTTAGGCTTGAAAGAAAGAGAATCATTCTAACAATTAGAGCTGGCCCAACGTGGAATGGGCTGCTTCTGGAGGGAGTGAGAGAGTGAGTTCCCCTCTTGTGGAGGTCTTCAGGCAAGGGTTGGATGGACCACCCAGTAGGGATGTTGCAGACTGGATTATTATATCATTAAGGGTTGGACCCAATGGCTTCTGAGGTTTCTACAAACCCTGGGATTCTCTAAGGGCCTGAACTAGGGTGACATGTGTGGATGTGAGTGCAAGGAGCTAGGAGAGATTCTTAGAAGTGAAGTTGGGAGATAGCACCCTTTGGCGCTCAATGGGAAAGAAATCAAAAGTCTATTCAGTTGAGAATGGAAGTAAATCCACCAATTAGTCAACAAACCCTTTCCTGAGTCAGCCATGATTGAGGGGGGAGGAGAGGAAGAGGAGGACACCAGATCCCTGCCCTGGAAGAGCTCGTGGTAAATTAGGGGCAAGGAGGCCTCAGTGTGGATCTCACCAGCAAAAGAACCAGAGTGTGGGCCATGGATGGCAAGTTCTGTAGGAGCTCAGAAAAGGGAAAGTCTCCGTGTGTTAGGCTGGTCAAGGAAGGAAGGACGTTCCCTTGGGACACAGGGATATGGGCCTTGCCCAGCAGTAGTGGTTCCAGCCTATCTGCCTGCTTTTTCATCCTCCTCCAGTCCAGTGCCCCCAGGTGCCCTGTTGTATTGTCTGCTCTTCTATATTATCTGCATCCTCAGTTTCTCAGAGTCTCTGGGGGCGTCCCTTCTCTCTTGTTCAGGCATTGTCTATCTCCCCATCTCTCTCTCCAATATTGCTTGTGCTCTCTCTCACCATCCCCTCTTCCCTAACTCTCTCCCTCTCCCCCTTTCTCATCTCTTTTTAATCTCTGGGCATCTCTCCTCTTATTGTCTCCTAGGTTCAGACCAATTCTCCAACCATATCTCTCCCTTTTTCTTTCTTCCTCTCCCTATCTCCCCATCCTTTCAGTCTCTGGAAATCTCTCCCCCTCATCTCTCTCTTTTCTTTCCCTTTGTGGATATCTACTTCTCCTTTATCCCAGTATCCATTGTCTGTCAGGCTCTGGACATGTCTCTTTCCACCTAGCTCCCTTATCCATCTCAGGCTCTGGCCATCTCTCCCCAACCTGTTATCTCTCCTGTTTCTCATTTTGTGTGACTGTGTCTTCTTATCTCTCCTTAGCATCTTGGGCTTTAGGCACCTTTCCACTTCTTCCTTTGCCCCACACCCATTTTCAGTCTATCTTTACTCTGTCTCTAACTGTGTGGGTCTCTCCCTTATCTCTTTCCTGTCTCTGGGCATCTCTCTCCTCATCATCTCTCTCCCTCCCTCCCTCCCTCTGTGCTTCACCCCTTCCCACCCCACGATCTCTCAGGATCTGAAAACGCTCAGCACCCACCTCTCCCTCTGTCCCTTCTCCACTTCGCAGCTATTCACCTTCCCTTTCAGTGTCTGAGTGTCTCCAACATAGCTTTCCCAGATCTCACTCTGTACGTGCCAATCTTTCCTGGAACCGAAGTTACAGGAATTTCTCCCCATCTTTCTCTGCCTCCCTTCCCCACTGCCTTCAATCAACGATTTCTCTCTCCTCCTTATCTCTCTCCTCTCAGGCTCAGGACGTCTCTCACCACCCATCTTTATATCCCCAAACTTTCCACCACTGTCCGTCTTACTCTGGAGCCTTTGGGCTTTGAGGATATCTTCTCTCCTCCCCCCCCCTCACTAGGGGTCTTCCCCATCCTGTTAGAGACTCCAGGTGTTTCTCACACTGTCCATTCCCCCAGGGCCTCCCCTCCCTGCTTCAGTCAGTAGGCATTTCTCCTGTTTTTCATTCTGTATGTGTCAGATTCCTGACACTGTGGATGAGTCTGCTTGAACGCAGTAACTCCCCAAATACCATCATCAGCTGAGTTTAGCACTAATGATTCACAAAGCCACTAGCAACACACACAGATAATCACAGACCATTAGAGCTGGAAGGACCCACAGAATCATCCAGTCCAACCCTCTTTATTTTACAGAGCAGGAAACTGAGGACCAGAGTGGGGAAGGTCACACACAGCATATTCCTTATCTTTTTTCTTGTCTCAGCTGAAAAATGGGGATAATAATAGCACCTACTTCCCAGGATTGTTATGAGGATAAAATGAGATGTTTGTAAAGCATTTAGTACACATAGTAGGCCCTTAATAAATCTTTCCTTCCTTCCTTCCTCTTTTTTTCTCCCTCCCTCCCTTTCTTTCTTCCCTTCTCTTTTCCTTCCTTCCTTTCACTTTCCCTTCCTTCCTTTCCTTCCTTTCCTTTCCTTCCTTTCCTAGTTTCCTTCCTTCCTTCTTTCCTTTCCTTTCCTTTCCTTTCCTTTCCTTAGTTTCCTTCCTTCTTTCCTTTCCTTTCCTTTCCTTTCCTTTCCTTTCCTTTCCTTTCCT
>NW_020954598.1:83822-121491 GCF_900497805.2 Vombatus ursinus | reverse complement strand
TTTCCTTTCCTTTCCTTTCCTTTCCTTTCCTTTCCTTTCCTTTCCTTCCATCTCTTAGGTTCTGGGGATTTCTCTCAACCACCTGTCTTCTTCCCCTCAATTCTGACTTTACTGCTTCCCCCAATCCCCATCACACCCCTCCTGAGAATATTTCCCTCCTCCTTTCTCCATTCTCAGTTTTGGGGTGTCACTCCCCTGTCCCTCATTTTGTTTGTGTCTCTCCCCATCATTTCTCCCAGGTTTGTCAGTTTCTGGGCATTTCCATTGCTCCTGCTTCCCTCTGTGTGTCTTATTCTTGGGGTCTGTCTCTTAACTACTTGTTCTTTCTTCTCTTTTCCTCCTCCTTCCCCTATGCTCTCCCCTGCCCCCTGCAGAGCCCACTGTACCCTTCAAGAAGAAGCTGCAAGACCTGGAGGTCCGGGAGAAGGAGGCCGCCATATTCCAGTGCGAGGTGCCCCTGCCTGCCACGGAGGCCTCTTGGTATAAGGAGGAAACCAGACTGCGGCAAAGCAAAAAGTACAACATTGAGGAGGAGGGCACGTGGCGCCGGCTGACGGTGCAGAACGTCACCACGGATGACGATGCCGTCTACATCTGTGAGATGAAGGAAGGCAGCAGGACCATTGCGGAGCTGTCTGTCCAAGGCAGGTCCACATGGGCTGGGGCAGGGGTTGGGGCCGTACCGGGGGCTCCTTGGGCTCATTGGCTGTTTGGGGCCTCCAAGAAAGTGGGCAGCAGGTTTATAATGTCCCTCCCTCTCCTCTGATCCCTGCTTGCTCTGTCCAGGCAACATCACCAAAAAGCTCCCGAGGAAGACCATGGTACTGACTGGGGACATGGCCATCTTCTGTGTGGAGCTGGCAGACCCAGCTGATCCCATCCGATGGCTGAGGAACCAGGAGGAGGTCAAGGCTGGGGACCGCATGACCATCACTTCCACAGGCACCTGCCACACACTGACCATCAAACAGTGCTGCCAGGAGGATGCTGGGGAGATTGCCTTCCTGGCTGGCCAGTGTAGGACCTCGACCCAGTTCATTGTGTCCGGTGAGGCCTGGAGCTGGGACCTCAGATAGGTGTGGGGGGGAGGGGGGGAGTAGAATCCAGGCATGTTAGATTTTTTTCTGGACACTGATTCCAGAAGCCTGCTATGGCAGAAAGAGTTCTGGCTTTGGAGAAGGAAAGACTGGGTTCAAATAAAATTCTGGCTCTGCCACTTGCTACCTGGGAGACCCTGGGTGAGTGACTCAGCTTCAGTTTCCACATCTGAAAAGTGAGGGGTTCGGACTCAGTGGAGTTTAAGGTCGTCTCCAGCCCTTGATGGCTGAATGACATGTTGGAAGAACACTGGCTTTGGAGCAAAAGACTTGGGTTCAAATCCTGCCTTCCACTACCCTCCTTGTGCCTCAGTTTCCTTATCTGTAAAATGAGGAGGTTGGGCTAGATGTCCCTTCCAGTTCTAAACCTGTAGTCCTCACCATCTGGTCCCAGGTCCTATGATCCTATAACCCCCACCATTTATCTTTCCCTCTCTTTCCCGGGACAGACGTGATCAGTCCCACACACGGACGACCTGGCCTGGCCACCTGACACACTGCCTGGTGTGATGTGGGGCCTCCATCCCTAATCCTAAACACCCCTATTACAAAGAGGTAAACAAAGAGTTTACCTCCCGGCGGCCTGGTGAAGGAGACAGTCTCCTGGGCTGTTAGCCTCATTTTACAGATATGCAAACAAACTCAGAGAATGACTCAGTCAGAGGCACATAGCTAGTGAGCCTCAGATCTGGGATTTAAACCTAGCTCTTCTGATGACAAGCACTGTGTTATTCCTACTATACTGTGTTACCTCTCTAGATCTCTATACTGGCTTCTCATGGTCCTTGATGCCACTGTTCTGGCTTTGGGTCATGGCACTGGCCTCTCCATGTTCCCTTTGGGAAGGAGCATATATTAAACTCATTCACACTAAAATGTTAGGGACTGCTCAGTCGGGCAGCATGAGAGTACCGGGAGGGTAGCTCAGGTTAGTGGGAAAGGCACAGATGTGGTAGTAAGGATACCTGGGTTCTAATCTCAATTCTGCCACTCTTATAACCTTGGGCTCTTCTCTGGGCCTCAACCTTCTTTGTCTGTAAAAGGAGGAAAGCCTGTCATATAGAAGGAAGGTTTGTCATATAGAAGAGGAAGCAGATTCATTCTGTGTGGTCCCGGAGGACAGAACTGGGGCCAGTGAGTGGACATTATAGAGAGAAGGATTTGGGGCTGATAGAAGAACTTTTCGAATTGTGAGATCAGTCCCACAGTGGAATGGCTAGCTGTCTTAGGAGGTAGTGAATTCCCTATCCATGGAGGTATTCAAGCACAAACTGGAGGCCCCTTGGGGAAGCTATAGAGAAGATTCTTGCTCAGGGGTGGTTTGGACCTAGTGATTGGTGGTTGGACCTCCAACTCCGAGATTCTTAGACTCCTAACTTCTTTGTATTCCATCACAAAAACATCCCACGGGAATTCCCAAGCTGTAAGCATGGCCCCCTTGTCTTGGTCTCTGGAGCTGGGTGCGGGAGGTGGTGGGCGGGGGGCTTCCCAGAAGTGACTTCCCTTGACACACTCACCTTTCTTCCCCATGTGTTTGTGTGTGGGTGCTCTTCCCTCCAGCCCCCAGGAAGCCTCCTCCGCAAGCCCCCTCCGAGCCCTTGGTGAAGGCCAAAACGGACAGCTCTGTGACTCTTGGGTGGTCCCCGCCACAGCTAGACCGGCCCATTGCCATTGACGGCTATCTGGTGGAGAAGAGGAAACTGGGCAGCCAGAAGTGGACCCGGTGCCATGAGGCAGAGAGAGTCTCCACGCTCGAGGTGACTGTGAGCGGCCTGCTTGAAGCAGCAGATTATCAGTTCCGAGTGGCCGCCGTCAACAGCTTTGGCCTGGGCCCCTACCTCGAGTTTCCAGGGACCATCCACCTGGGTAAGGGAGTGTGGCGGCCCTTGGTGAATGGGGAGCCATGAGGGGAAGGTGGGGGGAGGCTGAGGACAGAGCAGGGGAGCAGAAAGAGCACTGAGCTTGGAGTCAAAAAACCTGGTCTGAAATTCTGGCTCTGTGACTCTGGGCAAGTCACTTCATGGCTGTGAGGCTCGGTTTCTTCCTCTGTAAAATGGGGATAATAATCCCTAGCCTGCCTGCCTCACAGGATTGTCATGCCTTGTAAGCCTTAAGGAGGCTTAGAAATGGGAGTTTAGACTATCCCTATGTTTTTGTTCCTTTCTTGGCTTCTGCTTCTCCCCAGCCCCAGTGACGTCATACCCAGGGCCTCAAGGCCCCACAAGTTCTTCCCACTCACTCCCTTGGCATCCTGGAAATCTGCCAGGTACCCTGGGCACAGGCAGCCCTACCCTCTCTATGAGGTGAGACAGGAGGACAAGGGTGTCCTTCTCCAACAGGGAAGCCAGAGTCTGGCTGAGAAGGAATGGAGACTGTGCCTAGACACCCCAGAAGGGGATGGACAGGAGGGCCCCGAAGGAGTTTCCTAAAGCTTGGTCACTGGTTCCCCTTGGGTCTGTAAGAAGGGACTTGGGGGCCTAGTCCCAGGATGCATTTCTTCTAGCACAAGGCTCTTTGGGCAACTTGTTTTCTTGAGAGGTGTTAGAGGCTGGGGGACAGAACTGGGCTTCAGAAAGGTATGGAGAAGGGAAGAATTAGGAGGGCATGTGACTGCCATCTTCAAATATTTGAAAATCTATCATATTGAAAAATTGGAACTGGAGTCTGGAAGATCCAGCTTCCAACACTTACTAGTTGTGTGACCCTGGGCAAGTCACTTAGCCTCTGTTTGCCTTAGTTTCCTCAACTGTAAAATGGGGATAATAATAGTACCTGTCTCCCAGTTTTGTTGTAAGGATTAAATGAGATAATATGTGTAAAGCAGTTAGCATAGTGCCTGGCATATGGTAGTCACTAAATGAGTGCTAGCTATCTTTATTTTGTACATAAGGAAAACTTGTTAACCATTAGAACTGTCTAAAAGTGGAATCAGCCTCCCCAGGAGGTAGTGAGTTCCTCATCATTGTAGGTCTTCAAACAAGTGCTGTACAGCCCCTCACCAGGGATGTTATAGAAGGTATTCTGGCTCTTTGGTTGGCCCCAGGGTCCCTCCTTTCTTTACAATGATAGGATTCTCAGAATTGCTCAGGGCAACTCTCCGATGTTCTATGAGAGAAGTTCTGTTTGTGATGGAAGAGGGAAGATCTCAGGGCCCTTCCTGCCCTGGGACACCACTTGGAGGGCGTCTTTAGCCTTCTTGGGTCCATTACAGAGCTGGCATATTTTAGATCGAGGGTTCTTAGCCTTTTTTGTGTCCTGGACCCCCTTAATAGTCCAATGAACCCTATGGATGCCTTCTCAGAATTCTGTTTTGTCACCTATATTCATAATGGAAGGAAACGCTAAAAATTCAGTTAGGGGTTAGTAATTAAGTAACAGAGATGTAATTTTTCCCCATCCAAGTTCACAGGCCCCCTGAATTCTATTCATGGACTCCTTGAGGGGTAGTGGCGGCTTGGATCCAGGTTTTGAAGGTGTGGAAGGACATAAATTAGCTGAGATTGGGTGGGGAGACCTGGTGGATGTTGGGCGAGTCTTACTCACTGAGGACCATTAGTTCTCTGCTTTCCCCTTGTCACCCTTTTGTCCAGAGGACCCCAGATTTGGGCTTCTCCCCAGGATTGACCTAAGATCCCTTTCATTTCCCCGCAGAACCCCAACTGGCTGTAAAGACACCCCTGCGGGCTGTTGAGGCAGTAGCTGGTGGTGAGGTGACTTTCACTGTGGACCTCACCGTGGCTTCCTCTGGAGAGTGGTTCTTGGATGGACGGGCCCTGCCGGTCAGCGACATATACGTGATTCGTTGCAAAGGCACCCAACACTCCCTGACCATCAGCCCGGTCCCCGCCAGCCTGGATGGTGCCCAGCTCAAATTTGTGGCCAATGGCATAGAAAGCAGTATCCGGATGGAGGTCAAAGGTAGGCCTTCAACCTCCTTCCCAACATACAGACATACCTGGTTTCAGGGAGATCTGCTAGCTAGGGGCTGTGGGTCCCTTTTCCTGAGCCCCTACTGGGGCCTAAATCCATTCAAAAGTATTTAAGTGCTAACTATGTGCAGAATACTGCTCTGGATGACCAAGGACGTACAAAGAATAGTGAAAAGGGCCCTGGATTTGGAATCAGAGGTGCCTGGTTTTAATCTTCACTCTCCTGATTTACCAGCTGTGTGACCTTGGGCAAATCACTTAAACTTTCTGAGGCTCCGTTTTCTCATCTGTAAAATGGGGGTAAAAGCACTTTATTCCACAGATCATTCTGAAGAATGCATTTTATTAATCTTAAAACACTATATAAGTGTAAATTATCACTAGATGTACGTGGAAGACATTACTGATATAAAGTTGACAAGACTGGATTTGGGGCATGAGGGAAAGGAAAGGGTGAAAGATATCTCACATGCACAGTTGTAATGCTTATCAAATGTGCAGATGACCAAAAGCTGGCTTCAGGCCACATCTAATAGATTAAATTTAATTGGGAGAAGTGTCTTAGACTTTGGCTCAAAAAGCTGACTTCACAAGTATAAACGAGGGAGTTATAGCTAGACAACAATTTGTCTCAAATCCTCCCTCCTTCCTTCCTTTCTCCCTCTTTTCCTTCCTCCTCTTCCTCCTTTCTTTCCCTCTCTCCCTTCCTTCCTCCTTTCTTTCTTCTCTTCCCTCCCCCTTCCTGTTCCCCCCTCCCCTTCCTTCCCCTCCCTTCCCCCTTTCTCCCCCCTTCCCTTCCCTACCTCCCCGACCCCTCTGCCCCCCCTCCTTGCTCTGCTCCTCTGTTGTCTCTCCCCCCTGGCCGGCCCTCTCTCTCTCCCTCCCTCTCCCTCTCTCTCTGTCTGCCTGGTGGCTCTCCCAGCTGCCCGCGTGCGCATCACCAACAAGTCGGCGGCCGCGGTGCAGAAGATCTCGGCCCGCCTGCACGAGGAGGCCCAGCTCTTGGCCGAGCTCTCAGACCAGGCTGCGGCCGTGACGTGGCTGAAGGATGGCCGGGCCCTGCCCAGCGGGCCCAAGTATGAGCTCCAGGCCACGGAGCAGCGGCGGGTGCTGCGGGTGCGCGATGTGGCCAGGGATGACGCGGGCCTCTATGAGTGTCTCAGTCCCGGTGACCGCATTGCCTACCAGCTCTCTGTGCAAGGTGCGCGCGGGGCTGGGGTGGGAGCGGGGAGTGGGGACGGCTTCCCCCCCCCACGCCAGAAGGGCCTCCTAGCCCCAAGAGTGTCCTCTGAGATGTGACCTCCACCCCGTACCCCTGCCCTGAGCCTGCCCCAAACTGACCCTCCCCACCTGCAAGAAACCTACCTTTCGAAGCAGACTCACAGTGTTTGTGGTGTGAGAGACATAGCTCTGAACTTGGAGTCGGGAGCCTTGGGTTCGAATCCCAGCTGGGAGACTCCTAGTAGCTGAGTGAGTCTTAGGCAAGTTACTCAATCTCTCTGAACCTCAGTTTCCTCCTCTGTAAAATTCGATTAATAATCCTATCTACCTACCTCATGGCTTTTATGGGGAGGACTTTATAATAGCTAACATTTATATAGCATTTATTATGTAACAAGCATTTACAATTATTATCTCATCTGATCCTCACCACAACCATGGGAAGTAGGTGCTGTTATTATCTCCATTTTTACAAATGAGGAAACTGAGGCAGAGGTTGTTTTTTAGGCGACTTGCCCAGGGTCAGTGGAATAGGTAAGTGGCTAAGGCCAGATTTGAACCTTGGTCTTTCTAACTCCAGACCTGGCTGCTCAGAGATTTATTAGGGTCAAAGAAAAAACACCACAGCCTGCATTTGGGGCACAAGCCTAATCAGAAGCAATTTTATTAACTAAAATGATTTTTATTTAGAGAGAGATGTCCAAACTGACAGTTTCCTCTTGTCCTCAGGCATCTCTTGAATAAAAATACAATTCGTTTTGAAGTCATATTTTATAGGATTCTTTAAGAAAGAAAATTTCACAATTGAGTTTGAGCGATAATTCAGAGTTCTGGAGAACAGCTTCACTAAACAGAATAGTCTCTTATAATGTCCAGGCATCCTAGAGAATCATTTTCTAAACTATTCATTCAGGTCCACAGGGGAAGGCAGACAATAACTTTAACTAGACTAAGGTATTTCCCTATCTAAGTCTGGTTTCCCTCTTAATCCATTTTCTGGAACTCTAGCCTTTGTTCCTAATCTTTTGCAGAGATTTCTGAAAGAAGAGGGTTAAGCTTAATGGGGGCAGAGAGGTGGGGGAGGGGTATAGAGGATTTATTGAAAGGTATTATTTCCCAGAAGAGTTGGACACAACTGAACAATAATTATTTTCAGGAAGTTTAGTTAAGTACTGATAAGATTTCCTTCATCTAGGTAAATCTGGAATGGATTTTAGACTGGAAAAAGAATTCTTTCTCAATATTTTTGTTAAGAGAGGCCTTACTATGTTTACACAAGAAAAAGTAACTGAAAAGGCATGTTATGACATTTTATTCAAATGTAAATAGTTGTAAAGCAAATTTAAGTGTATGGATAATACTAATTAATAATTAATAAAATAAGAAGAAAAGACCTGGGATTTTTGTTGACTATCAGGCAGTAATGTGATCCAGCTGCTAAAAATGTGATTGAGATCTGAGGCTACTGTGAGAGAAGCATCATGTCCAGAGCAGGGAAGGGTCTGATCACAACTGAAGCACCACATTTGGAACTGGGAGCCACATTTTCAGAAGGACATTGACAGAGCCAAACATGTCCAGAGAAGGGCAGCCAGAATAGCAAAGGGATCTTAGGCCATGTCATCTGAGGTTTGGTTAAAGAAGCAAGGGATGTTTAGCCTAGGGAAAAAAAGACTTCAATGGGACATGACTGGTGCCTTTAGGCAGTTGAAGGGTTTATCTTGGGGAAGAGAGATTAGATTGTTCTGCTTGGTTCTACAGAACCAGGAGCAGTGGGGATAAGGTATAAAGGCAAATTTCCAACTTAATATAGGGGAAAACCTTTTAATAGTTGTTCCATGATACAATGGACTCCCTTATAAGGAAATGAGCTCCCTGTTACTGCAGATATTGAAGGACAGGAGATTCCTGCATTGGGCAAGAGGTTGGGCTGATTGACTTCTAATATTGATAAACACTTGAAAGCAAGATTTTGGGCAATAGAGATAAATGAGAAATGCCTCTAAACAGTGAGGCCAGCATCTGTGGTGACTAATGGTATTTCAATTATGACTCCCTCATCTCTCCTCCTGCCCGTACTCCTCAGCCCTTCCCCTAATATTTATCTAATTTCAGTTTCTCAGGACATTTACCTTGTTGACCATATGGTTTCAGATCTTGTCCATTTCCTACACAAAGATGTGGCAGGAGGATACGTGGAAGCTGTGTTGGGGGGCCAGGCCCAGTTTGAGTGTGAGACATCAGAGGCCCATGTGATGGTGCGTTGGTATAAGGATGGCACTGAAATCGGTCGTTCCCAGCGCCTCTCCCAAGAAGACAAGGGAACAAAGCACCGGCTGGTGGTAGGCATGGTCACCAGACAGGATGAGGGCACGTATGCCTGCAGAATTGGTGAAGACATACTGGAATTCAAGCTCAAGGTATCTGGTGAGTGGTGGGAAAGCAGGAAGGAATCTGGGTGGGAGAGCAGCCCCCTGAGTATGGCAAGTGGTTATTATAATAGTGCATTAGGAGTTGGCTCATTGGAAGGAGCCCCATTGTCTCTGGTCTTCCTTTCCCATCTTTCTCAGTCCTTTCTATCTTCTCCAGTTTTCTGCCAATGCTTTCCTCTATTTCTCCTACTCTTTTTCTGTTCTCCTTTCCCCTTTCCTTTCTAGAAGTTCTTGTTCATAGATTCTTATCCTTTAGTGGACTCCATTCTAAGTGCTCATCGTCACCACCATTTTCACCACCATCACCGTCATCATTACTACCATCACCATCACCACCATCACCATCACCACCATCATCATCATCATCACCATCACCACTATCAATGTCACTACCACTACTACCACCATTAGCATCAGCATCTAGAAGTCTTTTTAATCTTGTAAATGTATGTGGCATTAGTGTAGTAAAGACTGCCAAACACATAGCCTACCTTTATCCTAGAGGGACTCCAAATTTGGGATAGACAGACTGATTTGGATATGCTGGGGATCATGGAGTTTGCACAATCACTTAATTTTAAAAGCTCAGCGCTCAAGACTATTTTATCTCAGATACACTTTTTCTTTTCTTCACTTTTTGGTGAGGCAGTCGGGGTTAAGTGACTTGCCCAGGGTCACACAGCTAGTAAGTGTCAAGTGTCTGTGGCTGGATTTGAACTCAGGTCCTCCTGACTCCAAGGTCGGAGCTCTATCCACTTCGCCACCTAGCTGCCCCTTTCAGATACACTTTTGCCACCACTAGGGTATACTGCTGTCATGGGACCAATAATGACTCAGTTATGAAATTATCATCCTACCAACCTCGGCTACATCATAGTCAACTCAGAGAGAGAGAGAGACACTTAGCACGCTTTTCTGATCAATTATGTTTTTAAAATAAGAATAAAAAAACCTTGTCCTTATTAATGTAAGAGAAGGTTAACCTGGGGGACTCCTGATCAATAAACTGCTGTTTTAATATAGCAGGGTAGTTATGAGGGGAACCTCTGATGATTTACATGCTCCATTCTTCTTGAGGAGACTACAGAGTTTGGACCTTTGTCAGAAAAGGGCACCTCCCATGGAACCGGACTTGTGGTCTGTCTGCCTCTTTGTTGAAGGACAGAAGCCTAGTTAAAATGAAACTGCAGCTCCTGACCGGTCCCTTGAAGTCCCTTCATTGTGATGTTTCTGTTGAAGAATTGGTCAATATGAAGCATGAGGGTGAACTTTCAATTGAGCTGTAAAAACAGGATCAGTCTCTTTTTTGAGTCTGTTACTTTTGAGATTCTTTGCCAGGGCATTCTGTTCCTTGGACTTCCAACAAGGTGAGGAGGGGATTACAGTTTGTGTCTTTCAGCAAGGAGTTGGAGCCTCACGTCTCGCTCCAAAAGAGGTGCCTCTTTCTGACAAAGGTATCCATCCTGAAACCTCTCATCAAGAAGAATGGGGCATGTAATTGATCCGAGGTTCCCTTAATCACCACCCTGATACATTAAAACAGCAAAGTCTAACAACATTACAGAAAATATAATTTAAAAAAACATTCCCATGGAGCAAGATTTAAAGAAATCAAATTCAAATTGATAAAGTCACGATTCAATTGTTTTTTTTTTCCCCACTGTTCTTTAAACAGAACAGCTTACTTTTACCCTGATTCTCCTCCTCCTCCCTATTCCTCCAGGTTTCAGTAAAATGTTTCTTTCTACTTCAGCCAAAATGCTGACTATCCTGGGTTTTAGAGTTAGAATGCTTCTAAACTATTTTTCCTGGCTACCATGATGTAACAACTCAGATAAATAGACCTGTTGTCATTCCACAAGAATTGCAGATAGGAGCCACAAGAATTCAAAGGCAGTTAGATAGCTCAGTGGAGAGGGTGCTGGGAGCTAGTCAGGTAGATCCAAGTTAAAATCCACCCTCAGACACTTACTAGCTAGCTGTGTGACCCTGAGCAAATCATTTTACCTCTGCCTGCCTCAGTTTTCCTCATCTCTATAATGGGGATAATATACCCCCAGGGTTTTTGTGAGGATCAAACGAGATAATACTTGTAAAGTGCTTTGCAAACCTTAAAGCTCTATACAGATTTTTAGCTATTGTTATACAACTAATTAATAAGCTAGTCTTGTGATTACTCTTGTAATTTCTGTAGGCTCTCCTATTCTGCCTTCTCCCGTGCTTCTTTCTCCACAAATGACTGAATCTGAAGTTTATAGTCATATCCTGTCTTCTGTGTTAGCTTTCTATGAGACAAGATTCTCTGCCAGATGACTTTCTTCCCAATCAGGAGAAGGGCAGTAATTTTACTTACTTAAAGGAAGGAGAAATCTTCCCATTTCCCAGATAGCTGCCATCTATGGTGTTTCATGATTAATGGGAATACAATGGGCCTCCTTAACAAGGAGTCACCTGTCTCCCACACAGAATTTGGAGAATTTTAGAAGCTTGAACTTTGATCCAAAACTGCTTTTTAGAAAAAAAAAATCAAATAGAAACCAAACCAAATATAAAACTTGAACAGAATCTTTAAACTCATAGAAAGGGCTTTTAAACATGGGACAGCACTTCACTGAAGGCAACGTTGACAGATCTCCCAGGCCCCCAGAGTGGGCCACCAGGGCCCCTGGTTCCTAATTCCGTGGCCCTCCAGCCCCAAGCCTGCGGCTTCCAGCTCACCCACCTTCTCTATGGTCAGTTCTGCTTTTTGGTCCATCCCACCTGTTACTCTGTGTCACCAAAAATCTTTTCCCAGGACAGCTGAGAAGGCTCTGGAGGGAATCAGAAAAGAGAAACCATTAGAAACACGATCCCATCAGCTGACTGACCTGTCACCTTGGAGCCAGGCTTGGGGGTGGATTGGAAGGTTGGGAGGGTAGGGTTGAAATAGAAAGAACCTGGCAGGACTGTTACTTTAAGGCAAGCAGAGAGCAGCTGTTTTCAGTCTCCATGGGAGATTCAACAAGAGGGAAAAGGGCTTAGGATACAGCATAAAGGACTTCAGTTAAACTTGAGAAAGAACTTCCTGGCAGAAGAGATTTTTAAGGAAAAGGGGAGGTGACTGAAGAGGGCTTTCACTGGAGATGAAGTAGACCACCAGCTTCCTCATCCTCAATCAGAATATGGTGATTGATTAAATATATTCTTATTGACGTAGAGGCAAGAGGATAAGCTAGGTGACATTAGGAGGTTCCTTCTGGCCAGAGAATCTAGTAGCGGTGATGGTGGCACAGAATGACCCCTTTAAAAGAAAACTCAGTTCTCTTGCCCTATGTGGCTCAGGAGGAGGACTGTTGTAAAGGTGTCTTCAATTAAATTTGATCCACTTCATTTCTGTCCAGTTCAATTTGACACAGAATAAACGTTTATGTGAAGAGCACTGTGATACATTTCAGGTGAGCAGAAGGTGGTGACAGAGGCATACAGAAATGAAAAATCAAGTAATCCCTGACCTGAGGAGTTTGCAGTCTAAGGTGGGGTAGGGATATGACATATATAAAAGTAAGGAGGGTTTGATAGAAGGTAGACTGGGAAAGGCACAGAGAAACTGGCAGAATCAGCATACCAAAAGATCTCAACAGGCTGGAATGATGACCCGAATCTGATGAAATGAAAAACGGCTGGGAAAAATGTGAAGTTCTTCATCCGGGTTCCAAAAGTCACTTGCAGCAGTACAGAATGAGGGAAATATGGCTAGAAAGTAGTTCAAATGAAAAAGACTTGGGTGTCTGAGTGGCCAGCAAGCCTGATGTGATATGATATGATATGATATCAGATGGCATGACGTAATATAATATAACATAACAATATAATGCAATATAATGTAATATGATTTAATATGATTTAACATAATAAAACAACATAATATAACATAACATGACATAACATAAGCTCAATACTCAAGTGAGGACGAGACATCAGCCAAATAGCAAATGCAAGCTTAGGCTGTATTAACAGAAGGTCGTGGGGTCATAGATTTAGAATGGGGAGGAATCTTCTAGTCATTTACTCCAACAGTCTCATTTTACAGATGGGGAAACTGAGGCCCAGAGAGTTTCAGTGACTCGCCCAAGAAAAGTCATGTCTGGAATGGAATGGAATAAACATTTATAGAGCTCCTACTATGTGCCAGGCACTGTGCTAAGTGCGTTTACAAATATTATCTCGTTCAATCCTCACAACAACCCTGTAAGGAGCTGTTATTATCCCCACTTTAAAGTTGAGGAAACTGAGGCAGAGGTTAAGTGACTTGCCCAGGGACACACAACTAGTAAATGTCTGAGGTCACATTTGAACTTAGGTTTACTTGATTCTAGGTCCAAAGTTCTATCCTCTGGCACTGAATTGGAATTTGAACCCAGGTCTTCTCACTCCAAATCTGTGGGATTTAGTGCCTCCTGCTGCCTCCCATTCTCAAAGCACAGAGTGCCAGGTTATAGTGATTTAAGTTGAATTACCTTTTTTCTAATAAGCACACATCTGGAGGATTGTGTTTAGTTCTAGGTACCGTATTTTATTTTATTTTATCTTATTTTGAATGAATGAAAAAGCATTTATTAAGCACTTACTGTGTACTAAGTTCTGTACAAAGTGCTAGGATACAAACAGAAAAAAGCGAGACAGCCCTGACCTTCAAGACACATAAAAGAAAGCTCAGCTGCAGAGCAGATAGGAAGTCCTGGAAGTCTTAAGGGTGCAGTGGTAGGGTGGATAATGATGATGATGATGATGATAGCTAGCATTTTTATAGCACCTACTATGTGCTAGGCACTTCACAAATATCTCACTTGATCCTCACAACAATCTCAGGGGTAGGTACTTTTATTACCTTCATTTTACAGTTGAGGAAACTGAAGCAAACCGAACTTAAGAGATTTACCCAGGGTTGCACACCTAGTAAGTGTCTGAGGCAGGATTTGAACTCAGGTCTTTTGAACTCCAGGCCCAACTCTCTATCCACTGCACCTTCTAGCTCAATAGCAAGCCTCAGAAGGTACCACATTTTGCAAAGGACAAGTAACAAGGTGGAACAGGTCCATAGGAAAGGATGAGATGCCATGCTAAATTCATTTCAGTTTAACAAGAATATATTAAATGCCTACTATGTGCAAGGCAGAGATAAAAGGAGTAAATGAAAAATTCTCTGCCTTCAAGGAGCTGGCATTCTGTTTACAACATTTAAAGAGCTAAATAAATAAACTATAATTTGAGGAATAGCCCATCCAAGAGAAATGGATTAAAATTTAATCTTTATAATTTAATCATCAAATGATTTCCACAGTCCTCTTCCAGCAGATGTAAGGGGCTCATTCACCTTTTCATGTCTGATTTCTATATTTTGTTGTTGTGTCCCTAAACACATCTAGCTGTGGCTTAGAGGTTCAGGCTGTTGTTCCTTGGCCCCATACCCGCAGCCTAGGTGCTTGGAATGTTCTTAGAGAGGAGGGAACTGGACAAGAGCATATGAATATTGGCAGATGGCCAGTGCCTTCTTGGTTTCTCCTTGTTCCTCCAGGAAGACAACTCCATTCTATGAGGATTTGTTGACAAAAAATGAGGATGCTTAGGAACTGATTCACATGATTTGCGGGATCATAATTACCATCTTCAAGCATAGGAAGACCTGTCCTGTAAAACAGACATTAGACATGCTCTGCTTGGCTCCAGAGGGGAGAGCTAGGAGCTCTGGGTGAAAGATGCAGAGAGGCAGAATCAGGCTTGATGTATCTGACCGGTCGGAATTGTCCAAAAATAGAAGGGGCTGTCTTGTGAGGTAGTGAGTCCCCCATCGCTGGAGGTCTCCCAGTAGATCTCCAGTGAAGATCACTTCTGTTTAGGGTGTCAAGAGGAGGTTCTTGAGAGATCTCCTTTGAGATCTCTTCTAACACTGAGCGATTCAGTGATTCTATGAAGGGCTCGTACAAAACTCAGGAATTGCAAACCCCGAAGCCCTATGCAATTCTGAGAGGCAGTGTGCATAGTTGATGGAGAACTGACTTCAGAGTCAGAGTCAGTCGTCTCTGGCAGATATTGGCTGTGTGACCCTGGGTAGGTCACTTAACTCCTCTGTGCTCCCGGGTCATCTCTAGACCATGAGCTATAGAACAGGTAAGAGGGAGTCTCCTCACAGGTGAATTCCCTATATCAGTGAAATTGTACTAAAAAAAAGAAACAAACAAAAAACCCTCTAGATAATTGTTAGCATCTGTCATTATTACTGGGGCAGCTAGATGGCTCAGTGGATAGAGTGCTGGACTTGGAATCGGAAAGACTCATATTACTGAGTTCAAATATGGCCTCAGATACTTACTAGCTGCATGACCCTGGGCAAGTCACTTAACCCTGTTTGCCTCTATTTCCTTCTCTGTAAAATGAGCTAGAGAAGGAAATGGCAAAGCACTCCAGTATCTTTGCCAAGAAAACCCCAAATGGCGTCAAGAAGAATTGGACATACACCAACAACAGCAGCAGCACTATTATAAATTATTTATTTCTTACTACAATGAACTATTAATACAATTATTAAAATAAATAAAAATAATTTAAATTATTTCAATTCTATTATTTAAAATTATTTAAATAATTTAATTATGGTTTGTTATTATAAAATCATGATTACTATTTACAATAATATTATTGCTATTTTTTATTATTACAAGGGAAGGAGAAATAGTGAGGCATTATGGCTTAGGAAGGGCAATGGATTTGGTGTAATAACAATACCTGGCATTTATATAGCACTTTAAGGTTTGCAAAGTGCTTTACAGTCATTATCTCATTTTATCCTCACAACAACCTCGGGAGGAGGGGGGAGGTCCAATGATTATCCCCATTTTACAGATGAGGAAACTGAGGCAGACAGAGGTTAAGGTAGGTAGCTAGTGTCTGAAGCCCCATTTGAACTCAGGTCTTCCTGACTGCAGGTCTAGCACTTAATCCACAATACAACTTAGCTTCCTTTTATGACTTTGAACAAGTGATAAAAATGACTTTTCTGGGCCTTGGTTTCCTTATCAGCAAAATGGAGGAGTTGGTGTCAAACCCCAGGGCTTCTTAACTTTTGTGTGTCAGAACTAACTCTTTACCAGCCTGGTGAAGCCTAGGGACCCCTTCTCTGAAGAATGTTTTTAAGTTTGTAAAATAAAATACAGAGCATTATAAAGAAAGACAATTATATTGAATGAATTATCAAAATATTTTTTAAATAGTCAAGATCATAGACTCCAGGCTAAGATCCCCTGGACCGCTAAGAGCCCTTCCATCGTGAAATCTTATGATCTAGGTCATCCTACGATTTAGAGCTGGAAGAGCCCTGAGAGATGATCCGGACTGACTCCCTTGTGTAGAGGAGGAAAAGGAAACCCAGAGAGGTTGTGACTTTCCCATGATTTCCCAATCAACTGTTTAGGGGAATGATGTTGGTATGAGGGGAGTTTGGTGGCCATTGGAAACTGACCTAGGCTTTATCACAGTACCTGGCACTTAGTAGGTGCTTCATAAGTATTTGTTGACCGACTGACTGATTGATGAGCACAATGTTTGGAGAGTGGATCAAGAGCTGGGAAGACATGGGGGAGGGGTCTGGAGACGAGGGGTAGTGCTGACTATGGCGGCTGTTGGGGTGTGTGTGGGGAGGTGTTTGGGGCTATTTGTATCAGTCCAGGCTGTTGTTCCCCAGCTGTCACCCATCATGTAGCAGGATAAGAACAAGTATAAAGAAGCTTCGAAAGCAGGTCCAGCCTGGCGCTGATTGTCTCTGTGCTGCCAGCTGAGCTTGCTCTGGCTTCCTATCCCTAGAGAAGGTGCTGGGGGTGGCTCTGGGCCTATGTAGCAACCTGCTTGTGATGGCCCAAGAGATATCATTGTTGGTTGGGAACACTCTACTCCTTCCCAGCTTGTGTCCCTCCTGCACCTTTCCTAGTCCCTCACCTTACACACTCTCCATTCCAGCCAAACTCAACCTGCCCTCCCTGCCCATGGAGAGCACATGCTCCTCACCTCTATCGATCAGCATCCTTCAAGGCTCACCTCCTCCCATAGTCTTACCTGATTGCTCTAGCTGGAAGTGTTGCTTATTCACTCCTTCCTCATATTTTCCTCAAACATTTTGATCTCTCCTTTACTTCCCTAATCTAACCGAACCTAACCCTAACCCTCCCTTGTGTTCATTACACTTACCTGTGTCTAGGCCATATCTCTCAGTAGACTGGAACCTCCAGGAGGTCAGGGATGGTTTCATTTATTCATCTCTATACTGATCAGCACCCACCCTGCAACTTAAAGTCTTCGACAGTGATACAGGAATACTGAGAGATTATGGTTTATTAGCAAGAGCCAGAATGTGTCAGGGGCGGGGCTTGAACCCCAGGTCTTCTGAACCCCAACTTCAGCTCTGTGCCCAATATGTTGCCTCTCAATGCTGTGTGTTTTGACTTTGTATCCAAGTGCCTGAGGACATAGAGCCTTGCATATAGTGGGCATTTAATAAATGTTTTGTTGACTTGAATTTTTCTATTTAATTTTTTTTACTCAATATTATTCTTTTTTAGGTCTCAGCCCAGCTGTTGTTATTCCATTGTTTCAGTTGTGTCTGACTCTTTGTGGCCCCATTTGAGGTTTTCTTGGCAGAGATACTAGAGTGGTTTGCCATTTCCTTCTCTAGCTCTTTTTTTTTTTTTACAGATGAGGAAACTGAGGCAAACAGGGTTAAATGACTTGTCCAGGGTCACATAGCTAGTAACTGTCTGAAGCCAGATTTGAACTCAGAAAGATGAGTCTTCCTGATTCCAGACTCAGCACTCTATCCACTGTGCCACCTAGCTGTCCCAGCTATTGTAACTTAATAGCTCCACCCAGTGACAGAGAATAATAGTCTGGCTGTTAGAACAACCTCTGGGCCCTTCTATAGCACTGAGGGGTTCCTCTTCGTTGACACCTCCTTCCTTTCCCTCCCCACAGATAAAGCAGTGAAATTTATCAACAAACCAGCATCACGTCCTGAGGTGATTGTCAGCCCTGGGGGACAGCTGGAGCTGGCCTGCGAGGTGTCCGAGGGTGGTGGGACTGTGGTGTGGAAAAGGGAGCAGAAAGAGGTGAAGAAGGACCAGAGGACAGAGATCCACACCCAGGGCACTCGGCGGACCCTCATCCTTCACCGGATGACCCACGGTGACCAGGGCACTTACAGCTGCCATGCTGGGGATGACCATGTCACTTTCCATGTCCGCGTTCAAGGTAAGAGGGAGACAAAGAAGGTCCTTGGTGGTAAAGGGGAGGTGTTCCAAGAGCCCGGGTGACCACTCTTCCCTCCCTCCTTCCCTCCCTTCCTTCCCTCCCTGTACTAGAGGTATTGTGGTCCAATGGATAGAGATCTAGCCTTGAAGCCAGGAAGACCTAAGTTTGATTCCTGTCTCTGATACATACTGGCTGTGCAACCCTGGGCAAATCGCCTAAGCATTCAGGACTTTGGGCAGCTAGCTTAAGACTATAGGCGCAGAGAAGGTCCTGAACTGTATTGGTAAAAGGAGTTTCCTCGCTCCAGGCGATCCCTATACCAACAAAATCAAAGGAGTTAACATATACAAAGTACTTTATAAACTTTATAGTGTTGTTATTGTTATAATGATTATTATTAATGACGGGTCCTGTCTCTGTTACGCTCCCCTCACTATGTGCCAGGTTCTCAGGATATGATGAAAAAAAAAACAAAAAACAAAAATAGTTCCTGCCCTCAAGGCGCTCACATTCTAGTGAAAGAATCTCAAAAACAGGCCTCATTTTGGGCAGGTGTCATGGCTAAACTCTTCTCAACCAGCTTTTTCCTTCTTAGCCTGTGGCCCCCTGGGCCAAATCAGGTCAGGGGCTGAAAGCAAGGAAACCAGCTATTACTAGGAGTCATTAAGCAGGCAATGGGCAGATAAGCATGTGAATAGGTAGGAGTAGCTGTGGGGTAGACTGGATGTTAGCTTCCCCTGCAACGTCTAATGTCTTTCCTGTCCCTGGTATCTCATTAAGTCAATAACTTCAACAGATTCTACTCTCTTCCAACCCCTCAAACCAAGGAAATCCCAATCTGAATGGGGAAGAGAGGATAAAAGAAGGGAATTCCATTCCAACCAGATCCACTATGGGGGGGCGTCCTGTTCATACACAGCTATTTAAAGTCCCTCAGACCTGGTTCTAGCCCTGCCTCTGATCACCTGTCACTTTTCTCTTTCCCTCTCTGAATTTCCTCATCTATAGAATGAGGGCGTTGGACTAGCTGATCACTAAGTTTCTTTCTGGGCCTGGCATTTTATGTTCTGGGATCTAAGATTTCTTCCATCTCTGACAATTCTATGTGTTAAGTAAAGATCCCTTCCATCCCTAGGTCTACTTATACTACGTCCCTTTTTATCTCTACGATTCTTACTATTTATTGAAATCAGAATGTATAGAATGGAATTATTCCTACGAGTGCAGACCTAAGGACCTAAGGAAGAGACAATGAGTTCTAAAAAGAGGGTGATATTATAAGGAGAAAGAGCCAGGAAGCCCAAGCTTCTCTATTTCCCCCTTTCCCATTGTTGAGCAGAGTTTGGGAGTTGGGGTGGGGTGGGGGACAATGTGCTGGATCTTATTGGGAAAGGACATAAGACACAAATGATGTAGGGAGGAGAGAGATAGGCAAGAGGTCTGAATCTGACCTGGTCTTGGGCCACTTAGAAATGTTGCCTCTTTTCTTTCCCAACCCTCTGCCTTAGAACCCTCATCAGTATTTGCCAAGGAGCAGCCGGGACAGAATAAGGTGCAAGTGGTGTCTGGGGAAAGTGCTACCCTGAGCTGTGAGGTGACTCAGCACCAGACGGATGTTACATGGTTCAAGGATGGGAAGAAACTCAGCTCAAACCAGAGGGTGCATGTGGAGGCCAAGGGCCGGAGCCGACAGCTGGTAGTGCAGCAGGTGGGGAAAGCAGATGCTGGAGAGTACAGCTGTGAGGCCGGAGGCCAGAAGGTCACCTTCCACCTCAGCATCAAAGGTAAGTGGCCTTTGGAGTGGGGGGAGTCTCATATGCGTCGTGTTGGTGATGGCAGCAGTGGAAAATAACCTGGAAACTTCAGGGCTGCTCATAGGATGACAGCTCTGTAGCTACAGCCAGGTCTAGCGCCCTCATTTTATAGATGAGGAAACTGAGTCTGAGAAAAGGTAAGCGACTTACCTAAGGCCACACAGCTAGTAAGTATCAGAAGCAGGATTTGAACTTGGGTCATCCTGACTCCAAGCTCAGCACTTTGTCCACTTCCCCTCCATATCCTCCAGCCATGTCTTCATCCTGTGTACTTCTCTTGCCCTTCCCAACCCAGGCATTTAACCCATTATTAACACAACCAGCAGCCTCTCCAGCCTTTTCATGTAAAACAAACCAGAAAGGTAGTACAGAGTCTTCACCTTATGCAACAGATTTATTCAAGCAAAGTTGGATTCATTCTATGGGAGCGGAGCCAGTTTTCTTATTGCTTCCCATTATAAAATCGAATGTGTTCCCACAACCATTTTGTCTTAAACTCCTGTCTGTTCACTTGAAACTTTTCACGAGGAAGGAATTAAAACAATATATAGACCTGCGTCACTTTGTCTTTGCATATCCAGACCTAGCATCCTTTCCTGCACATAGTAGGTGTTTAGTACATGTTTGTTCTTTTGGACTGAATTATAGTTCACTAACAACCTTCTGCCGCAGACAGCAGGCATAGAATACAGAATGTCCATTCTGGAGGGGATCTTCGAGATCACCTGGACAAATTCTTTCATTTCACAAAACAGGAAATTGAGGAATTGAGTGAGGCGGCTAGGTGGTTCAGTGGATAGAGCACTGAACCTGGAGTCGGAGAGACCTAAATTCAAATCTGGTCTCAGATATTTACTTAGATGTGTGACCCTGGGCACATTACTTTGCCTCATTTTACTCATCTGTGAAATGGGGATAGCCCCTACTTCCCAGGGTTGTTGTGAGGATAGACTGTGATAATATTTACGAAGTACTTTGCAAACCTTAAAGCACTATATAAATGCTAACCATTACCATTCTCGTTATTATGAATCATTCCTACTTGCCTCTTACTTTGTAATGTTTTTAGAATTTTTGGCATAGTTCTGGCCCTGGGATTCTCCCCTGATTTCTCTTATCCAGCCCTTAGAAAATTCTCCCACATCAGGGGCTCCCACATTTGTGTTCCCAGAACTCATCTCTTTCTTTTTTTGTCTGGATAGTTACAGCCGGCTTATAGTCTCACATTTCAGCAGGAAGTACCAATGTCTGCCATTAGGGTATTCTGGTCTCAAAACTTATCTCCATAATTTTGCTTTCTGTGAAATGAATTAGGATCCCGTGTTCTTGATTCTGTGTTTCATCCCTTTTGCAGAATCTGTGATTGTGTTTGCCAAGGAGCAGCAGACACAGAACAAGGTACAGGCCATGGCTGGTAGCAGCGCCACCCTGAGCTGCGAGCTGGACCAGGCCCAGACAGAGGTGACCTGGTACAAGGATGGGAAGAAACTGAGCCCCAGCCAGAAGGTGCACGTGGAGGCCAAGGGCCGGGGCCGGCAGCTGGTGGTGCAGGAGGCGGGGAAGGCTGATGCTGGGGAGTACACCTGTGAGGCCGGGGGCCAGAAGGTCACCTTCCATCTGGATGTCAAAGGTCAGCCACCCAGGGGGAGAGGGAATGGAATGATGTCTTCTGATTCAGGTGTGAATGTGAGTGTGTGTGTGTGTGTGTGTGTTTGTGAGTATGCAGTTCTACACTAAGATTTTTTGGAATACCCTGTATATCTTCTTAATGCATATCAATAGCCACCACCTCTCTGCACACTTTTTTACCTATCATGTTTCTTTAATTTATCAAAACCTAAAACTGCACAAAGACTTTTGAAACACCCTGTTTATTCTACATAAGGAAATCTAGGAATCAAAGAAGGGCAGGTATGGTAGAGAGATTTTGGTTGACTATCCATGGGGACAGAAGCAGGAATACTTTTGTCAGCAGAGTATGCTATAGACCAGTGCTTCTTAAACTGAATGCACAACAATGAAAAATTAATTAAAAATCAAATGTGTAAAAAATCCAAGGTGATTCTGGTGACGCTTTCCCATGTTGCATCGAACAACTTCACTGCAGCCTTGGTCATGAACACAAAGCATGTGCACTTTGCACTGTGCATGCCCTCAGGCCATGCAGTGCCAGTAAATGATGCCAAAAATGTGAAAAGGGGTGAAAAAGGGGTCGTGAATGGAAAAAGTTTAAGAAGCCCTGCTATAGGCATAAAGAGGATATAGATGAAGAATCGCCAACCATAAGCCTGGCACAAAGATAGATGTTATAGGAGTCATGGAAGACTTCAGTTATCCAGACATTTAATGGAGCTCCCTCTCCACTAGAAGAGGATATACCATTTATTGAAAATTTCTTTTTTCAAAGGTAAAAGAACTAACAAGGGGTAACTGTGTTCTGGATCTGATTGGGAAAATGATGGGAAACTTGGGGGAAAGTGACCATTCCCTCTTAGAGTTTGTGAGAGAGCAGGAAGGAAAGCTGGACGGAATGTGATGTGAGCTCCAGATTTTAGGAGAGCAGATTTCAAAGGGTTCAGAGGAAACATCCCATGATTAAAATGCTGTAGGGGAAGTCAGCCTAGGAGCGATGAGAAGCCTTCAAGAGCAAAATTCTGAAGATACAGAAATACTTGAAATGAAAAGGGGAGTTGTCAACCAATAAGCATTTATTTTATATTTATATGATAAATATTTATATAGTAGGCATCTACTATGTGCCAGTCACTATGCTAAGCACTGAAGAGGCTAATGTGGATGTCCAGGGAGCTCTCCAAACCCCTTAGGTGATAAGAACCCATATATAAAAGATGGAGGCAAAGGCTTGTAATAAAGGATGACTAGAGAATATTACTCTAAAAGCTGTATGCTAAAGCTCACAATGAGTTTTTTTAATTTTTAAATTCAATTTTTATTTTCAGTTCCAAATTCTCTATTTCCCTGCCCTATCTGTTGAGGAGGCAAGAAATATGATGCCTATTATACATATGAAATCATGCAAAATATTTTTACTTTAGCCATGTTATGGGGGAGGGGGCAAGAAAAAGTGGAAAAAATATACTTCAATCTGAACTCAGAGTTCATCATTTGTTTCTCTGGAGGCGGACAGCATTTGCTCACAATGAGTTAATGGTGATGAAGAACATTAAGGACAAAATAAAAGATTTTTTGGTTGTTTTTTCTTTTTTTTTTTTAGTTGCTCTGTGGAAAACAGGAGGCTTCTGGGGATGGGGATAACAACTGATAACAGAAAGAAGGCAGGGCAGCTCAAATCATATTTTGATTCTCTGCCAAGGAAACTGACCTTCAAACTGGAAAAGACAGAGCAAAAGTGGCTGATGGAGAGATAATAAATAAACAAATAATCAAATAAGTAAAATTTAAAAACTAAATAAAGAGGCAGAAAGAGAGCACATGTGTGCCTCGAATGAGTTCAGATCACCTTGACCAAGTGAAATACTTTTTCTGGTACTGAAACACCTGGCAGATGCAATTGCAAAATTTGAAAGACTGTAGAAAACAGGAAAGGGACTGGAGAAGGGCTAGAGGAGGGAAAATGAAATTTTAGCAAAGCTTTTGATGAAGTATCTCTTGATATTCTGTGTAAAAGATGGAGAGATGTGAGGTGGGTGTTAGTGTAAAAAGTAGAGACAAACCCAGTTGAATGTCAGGACCCCAAGAGTAGCCAGTATTGGCTGGACATCACATGGGCAGCAGTTATCCAATGGAGTGTGCCAGGGACCTATGCTTGGCTCTGAATTGTTTAATATTTTTATTTATGACTCAGATAAAAGCATCCATAGCACGCTTATCAAATTTGCAGATAAAATCTGGCAGAGATAGTGAACACACAGGATGGACCATGTCAAGATCCAAAAAGATTCTGATAGGCTAGAATCATGGGCTAAATCTAGTATGATGTAATTTAGTCATGTAAATCACATTTTAAAATACAAAACCTTACACTTGGGTTCAAAGAGTCAAATTCATAAGAACAAGATTAGAAAGGTGTGAGAGATGGAGATGAGAGAGAAATTTTGGGGGAAAAAAGATCTAGGGATTTTGATGGACTGAGAGCTCATTACAAGTCAACCAACAGTATCCCATGGCAGCCAAAAAAGCTAATTCAATCTTGGTCTGTGTTAAGAGCAGCATATTTATCAAGAATAAGATGGTAGTAGTCTTTCTATGTCCTGCCCTTGTCAGACTATCTGGAATATTGCATTCAGCTCAAGGCATCACATTTTAGGAAATATAAAATTAGAAGGAATCCATAGGCAACAACTAAGATGGTGAATGGCCTTGAGTTCATCCCTCATGAAGACTGGCTCGAGGAATTAGGGATATTTAGCTTGGAAAAGAGAAAAATCATGAGGAATATGATCACTGTCTTTGACCATTAAGTGAAAGAAAAATTAAGCTTGTTCTATTTGGGCCCAGCCCAGAGGGTAGAACTAGAGACAATGAGTAGAAGTCACAAAGAGATAAATTAGAATTTGACATAAAGAACAAGTTCCTGAGAACTAGTTATCCAAAAGTGGAAGGTGCCATCTTGGGAGGTTGTGGGTTCTTCCTCATTGGAGGTCTTCAAGCAAAGGTGAGATGATAACTTCTTGGTTATGTTGTAGCAGGTATTGTTTTTTAGGTCTAGGTTGTACCAGATGGTCTCTGAGTTCCTTTCTGCCTCTGCAATTCCATTGTTCTGCAATTTATAGCTCTGGATGTCTTCTTGTCCTCATCCTACTAGCCTTAGGAAGTTCTCCTGCCTAGGGAGTCCTTCTGATCTTGTTCTTAGAGTTTCTAGAACTCAGCTCTTGTCTTTTTTCATGCAAATATTCATTGTCTCATAGAGCTGGGCTGTAGAATCACACTCCACCAGAAGGTGTCACTCAGAGTACTCTGGTCTGATTATTATTTCCAAAAATTTTCGTTTCTATGAAGTGAACCAGTTTCCTGTGTGGTGGGTCCTTGACTCTTGTGTTCATCTTTTTCCCAGAGTCTGTGGCAGTGTTTGCCAAGGAGCAGCAGACAAAGAGCGAAGTACAGGCCGTGGCTGGTAGCAGCGCCACCCTGAATTGTGAGGTGGCCGAGGCTCAGACAGAGGTGACCTGGTACAAGGATGGGAAGAAACTGAGCCCCAGCCAGAAGGTGCACGTGGAGGCCAAGGGCCGGGGCCGGCAGCTGGTGGTGCAGCAGGCGGGGAACGCAGATGCTGGGGAGTACACCTGTGAGGCCGGGGGCCAGAAGGTCACCTTCCGTCTGGATGTCAAAGGTCAGTTGCCTGGGATAGAGGGTGAAAATGTCTTCTGATTCAGAGGGGGTGTGTGTGTGTGTGTGTGTGTGTGTGTGTGTGTGTGTGTGTGTGTGTGCATGCGTGTGTGTGAGACAGAGAGAGACAGAGAGAGAGAAAGAAGAGAGATAGACAAACAGACTGACCGACAGATAAAGAGAAGCACAGATTGGGGCAGAGATGGAGAGAGACAGAAACAGCTGCTGGGAGGAGGTCCGGAGGCTCCATGTGCCTAGTCATCTGATCGACATAACAACTTGCCAGGCATTTGGTCCCTTAGAAATAACCCTGCTTCCTTCAACCCCTCCCCACCACAGTCCTGCCTCTTGCCTCAGTGTCCCCAGTCTTCTTCTGCCATTGTCTAGAAATCTCTGATGCAATGGCTGTGGGAGGCTGAGGGGAAGGAACCATAAAACAAACGAGGGCTTATTCTAGAGTCAAGTTTTCTATTGGCCCTTATGTTGAATAAATGAGAAAAATGTAGCAGCAGAGACTTTGGGCTTTATAGAACTGATGGGCGCAAGCAAGGATGGAGTCATTCTATAAAGTATGTCAAATTGTTCTGCTGTCTCCCGTTAGAAAACCAGATGTGTGTTGCCACACCCAAAAACAGAACAGCAATCCCTAGTCCATTGCATTCTAACTTTTTATAAGGAATTAAGACAGTATTCTGTTCTGCAGCATGCTGGGTATTATAGTATGACAATGATGTTCTACCTACTAACAGCAGTCATAAATTCGTAGAGTGTCAGAGCTGCGAGGGCCGTATGATAGTGAATCCCTAAGAGGGGTTAAGTGAATTGTCCAGGGTCACACAGCTAGTAAGTGTCTGAGGCTGGATTTGAACCCAGGTCTTCCTGACTTCAGGCCCTTCAATCTAGGCATTATGCCACCTAGATACCGATAATATAGTACATAGGATCTCAGAACTGGGAAGGCTTAAAGAGGTCAGCCTGTCCATCTCCTAATTTTACAAAGGAGAAAACTTATTAACTGTATCTCCTGGTAATTTACCATTCTCTTATAGTATTTCTTAGAGCTTTATAGTAGACTCCTCCTAATTTCTTTACACCAGCCCTTGCGACAGTCTCCCACATCAGGTTTCCCTGACTCTCATGGCTCCTAGTGCTCACCTTTCTTCTTCTGTCAGAATAACTGCATTGTCTGAGAGAGCAGAGCTGTAGCCTCACACTTCAACAGAAGGTGCCAGGGTCTAACCTCAGGGTACTCCAACAAGAAAATTACTGACTTCCAAAGCTTCACTTTCTGGAAAATGACACATTGGCTGTGATGTGTCTTTGACCTGACGTGTTCGTCCTTTTCTCAGAGTCTGTGGTGGTGTTTGCCAAGGAGCAGAAGACAAAGAACGAGGTACAGATTGTGGTGGGTAGCAGTGCCACCCTGAGCTGTGAGCTGGCCCAGGCCCAGACAGAGGTGACCTGGTACAAGGATGGGAAGAAACTGAGCCCCAGCCAGAAGGTGCACGTGGAGGCCAAGGGCCGGGGCCGGCAGCTGGTGGTGCAGCAGGCGGAGAAGGCAGATGCTGGGGAGTACACCTGTGAGGCCGGAGGCCAGAAGGTCACCTTCCATCTGGACGTCAAAGGTCAGTTTCCTTGAGTCTGGGGAACCATAATGCCTTCTGATTCAAGTGTGCGTGTAGATGTGTGCATACATGTGCAGGTATATATGCACAGGTATACATGTATGTGTCTATCTGTACGTACATGTGCATTGTGTATACATATATATGTGCGCCTGTTTAACCTAGAGGAAACTCTGGGGCTGTTTATTGTACTTTGTATGTTTTTCTTGACCTGTCTCAAGTCATTCAGTCTGTTATTAACATCACTTTCTTCTTTCTCTGATCTGTTGTTGTTGACCTGGCTTTGATGCCATAGTTGTGAGGAAATAGGAGGGAAGGGACATAGGAACATACAAGCAGAGCCAGAAGGGACCTTGGAGGCTAATGAGTCCAGCCCCTCCAATTTATAGGTGAGTTAAGTGAGGCAGGGATCACACGGCCAGTAAGTGTCTGAGGCTAGATTTGAATTCAGGTCTTCCCGACTCCAAGTCTAGTGTCCTTTCTGCTCTATCATGCTGCCTCCCATACAGGTCATAAGACTAGAGGGGACCACGTCCTAGAATAAAAGGCATCATTTGCTGTAACCTGAATGCAAAATGAATTGGCATAACTAATGTACACACATTGTCTGCTTTTTGGAACAAATGTGGCCAAAGTTGTAGTTTTTCTATAAAGCCAATTTAGTTTTCCTAACAACACCCAATAAATCAGACAAACACACAGACACACAGACACACACACACACAGACACACACACACACACACACACACACACACACACACACACACACATCCAAGCCCACTGAGTTAAGGTTTTTGGTAATAAAGGGATTAAAATGACAACTCACATTCTGAGCATCATAGAACACCAGAGACTCTCTGAGACTGGATGTAGGATGACAGTGTGATCACTGGAAGGGATTTTACACATTCTCTAGTCCACACCTTCTCCACCTCACTGTAAACTGACCTTGATGAGTAGATCCCCCTACCTTTTCAACATTCTTAGAATTTTGTAGTGAATTCCTGGCTCTGGAATTCCCCCTATATTCCTCCTACCAGTCCATTGGGAATTCCTGCCGCATTAGCAGATCTATTCAATGCTACCCTTGTAGTTCTAGGATGCCAGGATCATAAGGGACCGTGGAGGTCATCTGGTTCAACTCACTCACTTTACACATGAGGGAGCCCAGATGCAGGCAAGGTTAAGTGATTTGTCTAAGGTTATACAGAAAGTAAGTTATAGTGGCAAGGTCTGAACCCAAGTCTTCTGACCCAAGGGCCAGGGTTTTTTCCACTATACCCCATTGCCTCCTTTTTGAAACTGTGTTCATCCCTTCTCCAGAATCAAAGGAAGTGTTTGCCAAGGAGCAGCAGACTCAGAGCAAGGTGGAGGCCGTGGCGGGTAGCAATGCCACCCTGAGCTGCGAGCTGGCCCAGGCCCAGACAGAGGTGACCTGGTACAAGGATGGGAAGAAACTGAGCCCCAGCCAGAAGGTGCATGTGGAGGCCAAGGGCCGGGGCCGGCAGCTGGTGGTGCAGCAGGCAGGGAAGGCAGATGCTGGGGAGTACACCTGTAAGGCTGGGGGCCAGAAGGTCACCTTCCGTCTGGATGTCAAAGGTAAGCTGCTCTGGGTGTTGGGGAGCAGAATGCCTTCTGATTCAAGGGCGTGTGTGTGTGTGTGTGTGTGTGTGTGTGTATTTGGTTTTTGTGAAGTGAACAATTTGGATTGCAAACAATCTCAGTTTCCTTTTCTGTAAAATGGGGATAATAGGAGCAGTTAGGTGGCGCAGTGAATAGATCTGTGGCCTTGGAGTCAGGAGGATCTGAGTTCAAATCCAGCCTCAGACACTTAACACTTATTAACTGTGTGACCTTGGGCAAGTCTCTTAACCCTGATCGCCTCTCCAAAAAAAAAAAAAAAAGCAAAAAAAAAATGGGGGTAATAATAGCATCTACCTTACAGGGTTGTTGTGAAAATCAAATGACATAACATTCGTGAAGTGTTTGGCAAATATTAACGTGTTATATAATTGTTAGTTACTATTATTATTATCTCTAAGGTGCCTTCCAGCCCAAAATCCTGTTGTCACCTGGGACCCAATATCCTCCATTGACTCTGGGCTCACACTGACCAGGTCCAATCCTAGAGGCATAATCAGAAGAGACTCAGTTTCTTTCTTTGGCTCTTTATGTCCCCACCCCAGAGTTTTACTCCAGGAAAATTTCCAAAATGAAACTTACAGCTTATGTTTAGATTTCCCCAAATATGGATAACAGAATCCCTGACAGCCCCAAGGCACACAATAAAGATGCTGGCTTTGGGAAAACAGCAGTCCATGTACGGATGCAGAAACAAACAAAGCCCTCAGATAGCCCATCAGCTGCTCCTCTAAAGAGAAGCACTTTGCAGAACTGCTGGACAGCCAACCAGGCCCCTTTGCCAGAGCCCTCGCTGTCCAAGGAACTTGCAGCAGTATCTGTATTAGGAAGGTCCAGATTTCTTGTGTCCTCTTCACCACAGCACAGCTTGAGTGCAACCTTGGGGCTGCAGGCTGAGCCTCTGTTGATCACTCTCTTCTTTCTCCAAGAAGAACACTACAGTGTTGTGAAAATCTTCCTCTGAGCTCAGGAACTCTGGAAATCAGAGTTACCCATGAAGCAACTCCGAAGGATGGTACTGCCCAAGAAATCTCCCTTCTCTGGCTAAAAGGGTAGATTCTGGAATCAATGTGCCTAGGGCAGGGGTGGGGAACCTGAGGCCTCCAGGTCACATGTGGCCTTCTAGGTCCTCAAGGGTGATCCTTTGACTGAATCCAAACTTCTCAGAACAAATCCCCTTAATGAAAGGATTTGTTCTGTGAAACTTGGACTCAGTCAAAAGGCTGCACGCAAGGACCTAGAAGGCCACATGTGGCCTCGAGGCTGCAGGTTCCCTACCCCTGGATTAGGTAGATTGCTAGGTAGGGAAGGGTATTCCCTACTTGGTGCTTAAAAGACACATTACTCAAGTTGTAAAGAAGAATTAGAACTAAAGGGAAAAACTATGAGAAAGAAAAAAAAGAGAGAAAGAAAATAGTGTGCTTCAATCTGCATTCAGACTCCATAGTTCTCTCTCTGGATGTGGATAGCATTTTCCATCCTGGGTCCTTTGAAGATGTCTTAGATCCTTGCATTGCTGAGAAGAGCTAAATTTTTCAGTTAGTCATTGCACCACATGGCTGTTACTGTCTAAAACGTTCTCCTGGTTCTGCTCACTTCACTCAGCATCAGACCATACAAGTCTTTCCAGGTTTTTCTGGTCTGCCCACTCATCATTTCTTACAGCATAATAGTTTTCCATTACATTCATATACCACAACTTGTTCAGCCATTCCCCAGATAATGGGCATCCCCTCAATTTCCAATTCTTTGCCACCACAGAAAGAGCTGCTATAAATATTTTTGTACATATGGGTCTTTTTCCCATTTATATGATCTCTTTGGTATACAGCCCTAGAAATGCTATTGCTGGGTCAAAGGGTAGCCTTAGCATATCTTCTGGGCTATTCCCACCAGCCTAGAGGAAATTCTCCTGAAATAAAGGATACCCTTGATCATGCTCTTACAATCCCTAGAGTTGTAACAAAAGGAGCTATGGACTTGGACTCAGGAGGCATTGATTCGAATCCCAGCTTTTGTACTAATAAGCATCTCTGAGCCTTCATTTTCTCATCTGTAAAATGGGGTTACATTGGGGGTATAGTTAGGATGTACTTTATAAATCTTAAAGTGCTGTGGAAATGAGAATAATTATGTTTTTTTTGCCCCTTTTGTCTGCGAATAATAATAGTCTGGTTCAAAAATTGTAGCCTCAATTTCTATATAGGGTACCAGTGTCTAATTTTGTATTCTGGTCTAAAAATTACTCATCTACAAAATGTCAGTTTGTGGAAAGTGAATCAAGTGCTCCGTGGGCTATATCTCTGACTCCTGTGTGTTTTGCCTTCCCTTTTCTAGAACCTGTGGTAGTGTTTGCCAAGGAACAGAAAACTCAGAGCAAAGTGGAGACCGTGGCCGGTAGCAATGCCACCCTGAACTGTGAGGTGGCTGAGGCCCAGACAGAGGTGACCTGGTACAAGGATGGGAAGAAACTGAGCCCCAGCCAGAAGGTGCACGTGGAGGCCAAGGGCCGGGGCCGGCAGCTAGTGGTGCAGCAGGCGGAGAAGGAAGATGCTGGGGAGTACACCTGTGAGGCCGGGGGCCAGAAGGTCACCTTCTGTCTGGATGTCAAAGGTTAGCACTTTCTGCATCAGGAAATTATAATGCTTTCTGTTACAGGTAGCTGGAAGATTTAACTATGGTCTAGAAACTCTGGGACTGCTAATGTCTCTTCACTCTATAGTTTCTTCACCTGTCCTCTTATGGTACAGTGGAAGAACACACTGGATTTATAATCAGAGGATGTGAGTTCAAATCTCAGTACTCCCTCTTATTGCATCTAAAACTTAGGTTATACACCTGCCATTTGTTTGGACCTTGGACCTCAGTTTCCTCATCTGTACAATAAAAGGCTCAGACAAGGTGATCTTTAATTCTCTTCTAGCTCTACATCCTAGGAACCCTTATCAATATGTCATCTGTACTCACTCTTCTGTTCATCCTATCTCATTGTTTCGAGGTCTCTGATGCCTTGATTGTCGGAAGCTGAAGGAAGGGACTGTAGACTAACTAAGGCCCAGGTCTAGACACACAATTGCTATAGTCTTTGTGCAAAGAAAATCAGGAAAGCAGGAACACATGCATTGTTTGCTTAATCAATCAATCAATCAACAGACATTTATTAGGTGCCTGCTGTGTCCCAGGAACTATGCTAGGTACCAGGATGACAGAAACAGTCCCTGTCCTCTGGAGGCTTACATTCTGCCAGCGGAGGCCTGTACATATACAATTAGATACAAATATAAAAACATAGATATGAGATAATTGGGGGCAGGGGGAGCAGAGGCACTAGTGGTTTATGGGGAGGCATCAGAAAGAGCTTCACGTGGAGGGTAAGGATTGAGGTGAATTTTCAAAGAAGTGAGGGATTTTAAGAAGCAAGAGTGAGGAGGGGAGAGCCTTCCAGGTTTGGGGGATAGATAGCTAAATGAAAGGCACGGAGATAAGAGACGACTGTAGAATGGATGAAGGGGAATACTGTAGATGAGGTGGAAAAAACAGGTTGTGGCCACGGGTATGCTGGAGGCAGCAGCTCGAATTGACTTGTGAAGGCCAGTTAATACATTTTCAAGGTGAGCGATTACACCTTGGAAATTGGCAATTGCCAAAAATCAGGACTTGATTTACTGTTTTGTTGATTTAAAAGGCGATGGAGGAAATGCTAATGATACAGATTAAACTAAAAGTTGGATCATGCATACATTTCTTTCCCCAGAGGACCCTGTTGTGTTTCAAGCACATCACTAGCTGACCAGTTGTGAAGGGCTTTGAATGCCAGGAGAATCTGTGTTTTATTTCAGAGGTGATAGAGAGCCACTGGAGTTTATTAAGTAGGGGAGTGGCCTGGGCAAGCCTGAACTTCAACAAAATTAGTTTCAGAGCTGTAAGGAGGATGGATTTGAAAGAGGGTCTCTGTGAGAGGTGATGAGGGCCTAGACCAGGTTGATGGCTTCAGGAGCAGAAAGGTGGGGATCTGATGGTGTACAGGTAGATGCTGTACAGGTAGAATCAACAAGGCCTGGCACCTGATTGGATATGTGGGAAAGATGGGCTCAAGGAAAGTTGGAGGCTTTCTGTAAAGTGAGTCCTTTCTAGTTGCCTCCTATGATAAAATCAGGCATGTATTCTCATATTTCAAAACAAAACAGAAACAGAAACAGAAATCCTTAGATTTCCTTAGGGCAGCTAGGTGGCTTAGGGGATAGAGCACTGGGCCTGGAGTCAGGAAGACTCATCTTCCTGAGTTCAAATCTGGCCTCAGACACTTCCTAGCTGTGTGACCCTGGGCAAGTCACTTAACCCTGTTTGCTTAAGTTTCCTCCTCTGTAAAATCAACTGGAGAAGGAAATGACAAACCACTCCAGTATCTTTGCCAAGAAAACCCCAGATGGGGTCACTGAGTCAAACACAACTGAAAATGACTAAACAACAATAAATTTCCTTAGAAATCTTTAAACTTTTGATTTTAAGGACAAAGTTAAGAGAGAAAATCATCCGATAGCATGCTAGATGATGTCCTGCCTATTAAAAATAGAACATAGAATGTCAGAGCTTAGAACATAGAACATTTCTATAAGAGTTAGAAGTGACCTTAGAACATTCAGTGTTAGATTTGGAAGGGACATAAGAACATAGAACTTGGAATGTCAGAGCAAGGAGAGATTTTGGAACATAGAATATTAGAGCTGGAAGCGCCCTTGGAACATGTAACTTAAAAATGTCAGCTGGAAGTGATCTTAAGAATATGGAATATTAGAACTAGGAGAAACATTAAAACATGGAATGTTAGAGTCTAGGAGGGACCTTAGAACATGGAATGTCAGAGCTAGAAGTGACCCAGAACATGGAATGTTAGAACTGGGAGAGACCTTGTAACATGGAATGTTAGAGTCTAGAAAGGACTTTAGAACGTGGAATGTTAGAGCTGGGAGGGATCTTTGAACATGGACTATTAGAGCTGGGAGGTGTATTTAAACACAGAATTTAGAATGTCAGAACAGGAAGGGACCTTGATTATTTAATGAAACTGGCTCTCATTATACAGAACAGAAAACTTGGTGGTTGTTGCTACTGGCTGTTCATTTTTTCTTTGAAACCTTTTAAGACTTCTGTAGTACACTCTTGGCTCTGGAATTTTCACTGTGCTCCTTTGAGAGAATTCATCACATCAGGGGTTCTCTCTTATCCTACCCTTTCAGTTCTTAGAACTTAACTCTTTCTTGTGGCTTCTCTTGTTAAATACATCTAACAGAGCTGGCTGTAATCTCACAATTCACCAGAGGGTGCCAGAGTCTAACATCTAGACTAAAAATTACTCACTGAGTTTCTGGAAAGTGAATTAGGGCCCAGTGTGGTATGTCTTTGACCCTGTGTGTTCATCCCCCTTCCCAGAATCTGTGGTGGTGTTTGCCAAGGAGCAGCAGACACAGAACAAGGTGGAAGCCGTGGCGGGTAGCAGCGCCACCCTGAGCTGTGAGCTGGCCCAGGCCCAGACAGAGGTGACCTGGTACAAGGATGGGAAGAAACTGAGCCCCAGCCAGAAGGTGCACGTGGAGGCCAAGGGCCGGAGCCGGCAGCTGGTGGTGCAGCAGGCAGGGAAGGCTGATGCTGGGGAGTATACCTGTGAGGCCGGGGGCCAGAAGGTCACCTTCCATCTGGATGTCAAAGGTCAGTGTCCTGGAAGGAGGGAGAATTTTAATGCATTCTGGGGTGTGTGTGTGTGTGTGTGTGTGTGTGTGTGTGTGTGTGTGTGTGACAGATACACAGACAAAGAAAGATACAGAGATAGAGACAGAACCTTGAAATTTTGAATTTGGAGTTACTCATATCCTCTTCTCCCAATGGTTTTCTGGATCCCCTCCATTGGCTAATTAAGTCTATTATCAAATTCACTTTTCTCATCCCCAGCCTTGGGCATTTCCACTTTACTATCTGGATTTCTCTGATGTTCTAGGCCCATAGATTAAATGGGACCTGTTCTACACAGCACCTAGTAGAGGTTGGGCCCTCAGGTGCTAAGTACTCATTATCCAGCACCTTCCACAGCTCCATCTAGTCCTTTGTCATTGGGACTAATGAGAGACTGAAGTACAAAATGGATCTCAATGAATCATTCAATCAAAAAGCATGTAAGTGTCTTCTACGTGGCAGGCATTGTGTTAAGACCTAAGGATAAAAGGAAAAATTAAAAAAAAAAACTGTTCCTGCCCTCAAGAAACTTACATTCTAAACAACATATACATAAATAGGCACATACAAGATATAGAGTAGATAGCAACCTTTCATTTTTCCATGAGGGAATTATATCTTTGGTGTGACAGCAGCTTGGTGGATTGTCATTAGCTTTTCCTTCCTAGGATGGTTGTCTCTGACCACAGGCATGCTTCTGGGATGCCATTGTGTGCTCAGGACAAAGAACAGCACTTTAATATTGATCCAGGAGAAGAATGAACCTGGTGAAATCTAGTCCAAACCAGCAAACACCTACTATGTGCAAAGCACTATGCTAGGCACCAGAGATAAAAAGACAGAAGAAAAAGTAGTCTTATGCTGCATTTCAAAGCCAAATAGAAGTGAATTTTGAATTCTTCATGGTTTTAGATTTTCTGTGCTGCTATTATGTTCCAGTAGTATGGTTAAATTGCATTGTTTGGGTGGGAATACCCAAAACTAATATTAATTATTTTTTTTAAATTGATGTATTTTGGGAAAGTTGGAGAATTTTTGTAGAATGAATCTGATTTTCTCATTGAATTTCATTATATAATTGGAGATGTGTCCCAACACATGAAAAGACCCCAATAGACCAAAAAGGTCAGCCTCAAGGCATGCTATCCATTAGAATTTTACCTGTTGAATGCCATAGCTCTTACCAAGAATTCATATTTTCTCTGAAGGATTTTTAGCACGTATTATTTTCAGAATTCTTAGTAGTTCCTGACTCAGAGCCCTCTGCCTTCCCCACCAGCAGAAAGCATTTTCTTAATTTCCAGACCTTATGTTGTAGACTCATGGAAGTATGGAACCTCAGAATTCTAAGGGACCTCAGAGGTTCTCAAGTCCAACCCATACATGAGCAGAAGTCCCCTCAACATCCCTGTCATATGTAGTCATTTAGCTTCTGCTTGGAGAGTGCCATTGATGAGGTACTCACTACCTACCAAGGCAGTTCTTTCCCCTTTGGGATAACTTTAATTGTTTAGGCAGTATCCCCACACACACTTTATACAAGGTGTCCCTAAAATCTGAGTGCAGTTTTAACTTTAAACAGCTTAAAATGCTGCTGGCACTTAAAATTGTTCGTCTGCAACATCCACACCTTGCTCTTGGTTCTGACCTCGAAGGTCTAGAATTGCCAGTCTGGTCCCACTTCCACCTTTCAGTACTTACTTGAAGACAGCAATCATGTCTGCCCTTAGTCTCCTCTTTTCCAAGCTAACCATTTCCAGTTTCTTTCCCCTAAATCCCTCAGTCCTCTCACTATCCTGGTTGTCCTCTAGCTTGTCAAGGTCCTTCTACATTGAGGCCCCCAGGACCAGGGGTTTGTTAGAGCTAGCTCAAACTAACAAAAACTGATTGTTAAATTTCCATTATGAGTATTTACACCTTGTTGTTGTCATTGTTTACTTGTGTCCAACTCTTCATTATGCCGTTTGGGATTTTCTTGGCAAAGATACTGGAGTGATTTACCATTTCCTTCTCCAGCTCATTTTACAGATGAGGAAACTGAGGCAAACAGGGTGAAATGACTGCCCAGGGTCACATAGCTAATAAGTGTCTGAGGTCAGATTTGAACTCAGGTCTTCCTGATTCCAGGCCTTGTACTCTATCTACTACTGAGCCGCCTAGCTGTCCCTAAAAATTTATACCTTGGAAGTGGGCAAATGCTGCAAATCCAGGCTTGATTTGTTGTTTTGCTGATTTAAGAAAGTAAGGGGGAAAGTATTAATAATGCAGATTAACCTTAAAAGTGTGTTTCTGAACAAGTACAAGATAGGGAGCCTTAATATCATTTAGTGAAAAGACTTGGGCAGCTTATAGAACTATAGGGCAGCCTATAGAACTAATGCAAGTGTGGGCTACATTCTTCACTTAATGCAAAGAAGTTAGTGTCTAAAATCAGGGAGATGACAATGTCCCAAGCCTCATCTCTCAGGCTCCCCACAGAATATTGTGTCTAGTCTGGGGCAGAGATTGGTGCTGGTAAATGTCAGTGGATGGTTTTGAATCCCCCCCCCTTCTATAGCTATTTACAACTAATAGAGTTAGGCTATAGTAAACGCCCTTTGTCATTTGAAGCCCTCCAGCCTGAAAATTTCATAACCCTAAGTAGTTTGTTTCAGTAAAGTGAATCAGTGATCTGTGTTATTCACTCCATTAAAAACAAAACAGGGGCAGCTAGGTGGCCCAGTGGATAGAGCTCTAGCCTTGGAGTCAGGAGGACCTGAGTTCAAATCTGGCCTCAGACACATAGCATTTACTAGCTGTGTGACCCTGGGCAAGTCACTTAGCCCCATTGCCTGGCCAAAAAGAAAAAAAAAAGAAACAAAACAAAACAAAACACAACTTGTTTATTTAGAGTATACTGACAATGGGTACTGACAGACATCTCATGCTATTCTCCTTCATTTATTCTATCCTTGTCACCAAAATGGACTGCTTTCTCCCCTGTCTCCATCTATTCCTTTGTTCATTCCATCTCCCTAGCCTAGAATGAACCCCTCCCTGCCCCATCTCCATCTGTTGATATCCTTTCTACCCTTCCTTTGAAGCCCAGCTCAGGTGCCATTTTCCCTGACCCTCTCTTTACACCTTCTCCCCAATGTGAAGTGTTCTCTCCCTCCTGAAATCCCTCCTGACACTTCCTGTGGGCCTTTTTTGCTCATGCTGTAATATCAGTTATTCGTTTAAGTGTCTTCCTCTCCCTACCCCCTCCCTCCCCAATTGGATGTTACGCTTTCTGAGAGAAGGGTCTGTGTTTTATTTATCTCTGTGTCCCCAGCACCAAGCACAGGGCATTCTATATTTGATGAATGTTTGTTGGATTACTAAATGAGTGAATGTGTTCCTTCACAACCCAGAGTTGCCTTTATTCTACCCAGTGCTACCGATTTAGACGGAAACAATCTGATAGTTCATTTGGATTCTCTGACTATCTTTTTCCTCTAGAGACCATAGTGGTGTTTGCCAAGGAGCAGCAGACACAGAACAAGGTGGAAGCCGTGGCGGGTAGCAGCGCCACCCTGAGCTGTGAGCTGGCCCAGGCCCAGACAGAGGTGACCTGGTACAAG
>NW_020954598.1:72634-83722 GCF_900497805.2 Vombatus ursinus | reverse complement strand
GAGTACACCTGTGAGGCCGGGGGCCAGAAGGTCACCTTCCGCTTGGATGTCAAAGGTTAGTCCCTGCAGGGTCACTTCTTGGTTGTTTAGCTCTGGCTGGAGAGGAATCTTGATGTATCTCTGAGCTTCTCTTTATGGCTACTAGTACATCATTGTGTGTACCCTGGGTTAACTTCTGGGCAGAGATGAGAAACAGAATGCAGAAATATTTGATGGGGAAAGAACAGCACAAGATAGTGATTAACATGATAAAAAAAGATCTGAGTGTCTGAGTGAATTCTCAGATCAGTAAGCTTCATTAACAGCTACTCTGTTAATCCCAGTAAATGGGATAATTGGGGGACTTAATGAGGATAAAAGAGACAAATTCTCTTGTCTGTTGGCCCCACCATTTCACAACAATTGCTCTCTAAGTGGGTGATGTAGTGTTAAGTCAATGACCACACAAGGGAGATGAAGGACTGTCTTTTCATAAAACTTTTTGTGTCTGAAACCTCACTTACTGGAATGAAATTTGGGGAAGGTATGTAATAGCTGGCTTTTGGTTTCATCATTAGATACTAGAACAAGACAATGGTCCCCAGGGTTCTTAAAGAGTGTCCTAGGCCTTCAGGGTGTGTGTGTAGGGGGGAGTGGGGAAGGGAGGGTCCTCTGGCTTCAGGTTTGGTGCTGTAAGAAAGGAGGAAAGAGAGGAGAGAGAGACAGAGAGAATGAGACAGGTAAAGGAAGGAGAGGAAAGGAGGAGAGACCTATAGACATAGACACATAGACACAGGGAGGTATAGAGAATATAGAGAGGTATAGAGGTGTAGCTGGGATCCAAGACCATTCATTTTACATAACTGAGATAAATTAGACAGTAGTAGAGTTTATCTTCAGTCATCCTTGCTACTGAAGGGGAGCTAGGTGGCACAGTGGATAGAGCACTATCCACTTAGCCCCATTAGTCCATCCCACGGATGTGTAAGAGGTCCCTCTTCTCCCTTCCTCCTCATCTCACATTGCTTGGGAGCTATTCTCTCTTCCTTCACCCCATCGCACATGAAGAGTCCTCCTTGCCCAAGCTAGCCCCTCAGCATGCACAAGTGAAGCTATTCCATCCCGTCTTCTGCAGCACGGGGCCAGGTAGTCAGGAAGACTCATTTTCCTGAGTTCAAATCTGGCCTCAGACACTATTAGAAGCTAGTGTCTAAAATCAGGGAGATGACAATGTCCCAGGCCTCATCTCTCAGGCTCCCTACGGAATATTGTGTCTAGTCTGGGGCAGAGACTGATGCTGGTAAATGTCAGTGGATGGTTTTGAATCCCCCCCGCTTCTATAGCTATTTACAACTAATAGAGTTAGGCTATAGTAAACGCCCGTTGTCATTTGAAGGGAGCCAGGAGTCAGGAAGACTCATTTTCCTGAGTTCAAATCTGGCCTCAGACACTTCCCAGCTGTGACCCTGGACAAGTCACTTGACCCTGTTTGCCTCAGTTTCCTCATCTGTAAACTGAGCTGGAGAAGGAAATGGCAAACCACTCCAGTGTCTTTGCCAAGAAAACCCCAAATGGGATCATGAAGAGTCAGACATGATTGAAAAATGACTGAACAACAAATTAGAGGGGAGCTGTGCCACAGGTAACTGAAATCAGTGGATAAAAATCCCATTTTAATTTTGAACATATCACACGTACCAGATGACAATAATAATTACAATCTCTTATAATATTGTTATAACCTATGGAGGCAGAGTGGTATAACGAATAGATAGACAGCTTCAAAGTCAGGAAGACTCAGGAGGAGAGATATGAAATGATATCTTGAAAGGATGGATGGATCAAGTGGGGATTTTTAAAGTTAGGGACATGTCTAAAGGCAATATCAAAGCCCCTTGCAGACAGAAAGGGATTAAAGATAAGTGAGAGGGTAAGAATGATAGTGGGGACAACGTGCTGCAGAAGACGGGATGGAATAGCTTCACTTGTGCATGCTGAGGGGCTAGCTTGGGCAAGGAGGACTCTTCATGTGCGATGGGGTGAAGGAAGAGAGAATAGCTCCCAAGCAATGTGAGATGAGGAGGAAGGGAGAAGAGGGACCTCTTACACATCCGTGGGATGGAGCTGAGCTCATTTCTCAACAAACCTAAAGAGAAAATGCCCAACAGATACGGTGTAGGTCAGTCAGTGCATCCAGCTTTCCTTCTCCACAGACATATTTTCTGTTATCTGTACTTGAGGGGAATCACCTCTCCTTTGCAGCATTTTTAGAACTTTCCTGATTCTAGAGGATCTGTCTCTCTGTGCTCCTCCCACTGGCTGTTAGGAAAATTTCCTCCATCCAAGGGTCTCTTTCCTTTTTTCTTATTTTTTGAATATTTAGAGCATCTAATAGACTTGGGCTGGGGCCCAGTCCTTCAACAGCAAATTACTCACCTTGAAACTTTAGTTTTGGTAAGGTGACTCAGTGCCCTGAGTAGAGTGTCTTTGACCCTGTGTTTGTGATTTTCCCAGAAACCCCAGTGGTGTTTGCCAAGGAGCAGCAGACTCAGAGCAAGGTGGAGGCCGTGGCGGGTAGCAGTGCCACCCTGAGCTGCGAGCTGGCCCAGGCCCAGACAGAGGTGACCTGGTACAAGGATGGGAAGAAACTGAGCCCCAGCCAGAAGGTGCACGTGGAGGCCAAGGGCCGGGGCCGGCAGCTGGTGGTGCAGCAGGCGGGGAAGGCAGATGCTGGGGAGTACACCTGTGAGGCCGGGGGCCAGAAGGTCACTTTCCGTCTGGATGTCAAAGGTCAGTCTTTGGGTAGCAGGCTTGGCCCATTATATTTCAGGATGAGAAGCAGGGTATCACTTCTAACCTGGAAAGGGCAGCAAATGCTTCATGTGGTCTAATATCATTATTTCTGTGCCATATTCTGGGCACTGATGACCATCTCCCTTCTTTCCTTACCTCCGTCTCCATCCCCCCGAAACCATGAGAAGATGGCAGCGTGGCACAATGCTAAGAATACTTGACCTTAGGGGACCTGGGCAAACCAATTCCCTCTGTGCCCCTAGAGGGAGCTAGGTGACACAGTGGGTAGGACCCAGGGCCTGAAATCAGGAAGACTCGATCAAATCCAACTTCAAACACTGATGAGCTGTGTGACCCTGGACAAGTCGCTTAACTACCATCTAACTCACTTTCCTCAAATGTAAAGTGAGAGTAATAATAGCACCTGTCTCCCAAGGTTGCAGTGAGGATCAAATGAGGCAATATTTATAAAGTGCTTGGCACAGTGTGAGGAACACAGCAGGTGCTTAATAAATGCTTATTTCCTTCCTTCCCATTTTCTGAATTGCCTAATAAGGAATGAGGCATGAAGGTCAAGGTTCCAAGAATCTTAAGTCTAAATGTGCCATAGGAAGGGGACCAATGCCCAGTCCCCAGGTCAGTTAAGTCTTCTCATCCATGCATACTAGGAGGCTGGGGCCATACCTATTAAACTGGGTTTGTCCAGCTCACGACACATAGGATAAGATCTGAATGTTACATGCAAGGTACAATGAAGGAGGCTTTTACCATCGAGACGATCGACAGGGGCTTCTTAGAGGAGGTGACTTTTAAGCATAGGTAGGCACTTAACCTTCCAGGTAGAGACGGGCACCCAGGGTCCCTTTGGGTGGCATGGGCTATGTGGAGGTATGAGAAAAGCCTGGAAAAGAAGGATGGTGCCAGTCTGTGGAGGGCTTTTAATGCCAGGCACCTCAAATTGACCACACCTTCAGCTACCGTCGTCACCACTTCTGGCTTGAATGAGCTCAGACTAGATCATTATTGCCTTGTCTTAAATAGCCTGAGTCTCCCTGATTCGAGTCTCTCTGCACATCCTCCAGGTAGCTGCCAAAGTGATTTCCCTCAAGCATAGATCAATCAATTCCAATGATTTCCTATTGCTTCCAAGATCACATATAAAGGCCTTCATTTGACCTTTAAAGGTCTTTCCAACCTGGCCCCTTCCTACCTGTCCAATACACACTCCCCTCCATGTGTGTTCTGTGGTCCACTCGCATAGGTCTGCTTGCTGTTCCTCAAACACAAAATTTCATCTCTCATCTCCATGCCTTTTAACCGGCTGTTCCCCATGCCTGGAATGTTTTCCCTCCCAACCTCCAACTCTCAGAGTCTCTTGCTTCTTTTAAGGCTCAGCTCAAGTGCCATCTTTTAAGAGGCATTTCCTGGTCCCCCCAGCTGCTAGGGCCCTGCCTCCCTATCCTAACCCTCACCTTCATCTCTATTTGTCTGGTCTGTTATGATTTTGATATATTATCCTCCTTCCTGTCCTTCCTCCCCATTAGAATGTGAGCTCCTTGAGAGGAGAGAGAATTTTGCATTTTCTTTGAATCCCCAGTGCTTAGAGCAGTGCTTGGCATACTTAATAAATAAATTCTTGTTGAGTGATCCATTGATTTATCCAACACTTCCAGAATATTCTATATAGGTTATCTTATTTGATCTTGGCACACACCCTGTGAGGTATGGAATGCAAGTATAATTATCCCCATTTTATAGATGAGGAAACTGAGGCTCCATGAGATTCAGATCTCCTCCCACTCCTGCAGCCTTTCTGAATGACAAGAAACTTGAATCTCTAGAGATATGTCCTCCAAAGATCATAATACAAGGTAGAGCAAGACCTATGCAGAGGAATGGTTTAACAGGCACAAGAGATTACAAAACAAAGGAGGAATAAAAAAAAAAGACTCAGTTTTTCATCATCTCAAATCAGTTTTACTTGACGCAGATCCGCTGGTGGAGAGGAAACCAGCCTTTGTCTCTAAGCTGTTGTCTCTAACCCTTTGTGTTCCTCCCTTCCTAGAGCCCCCAGTGGTGTTTGCCAAGGAACAGCAGACGCAGAACAAGGTGGAGGCCGTGGCTGGTAGCAGCGCCACCCTGAGCTGCGAGCTGGCCCAGGCCCAGACAGAGGTGACCTGGTACAAGGATGGGAAGAAACTGAGCCCCAGCCAGAAGGTGCACGTGGAGGCCAAGGGCCGGGACCGGCAGCTGGTGGTGCAGCAGGCGGGGAAGGCAGATGCTGGGGAGTACACCTGTGAGGCCGGGGGCCAGAAGGTCACCTTCCACTTGGATGTCAAAGGTCAGTTGCCTTGAATCTGGAGAATCACAATTCCTTCTGATTTGAGGGTATATAGATAGATTTGTGTGTGTGTGTGTGTGTGTGTGTGTGTGTGTGTGTGTGTGTGTGTGTTACCAACAGCCTGGAAACTCTGGGGTTGTGAGGCAATTTAATGATTTGGGAAGATTAGGAAAAACCCAGGTTTGTTCCTTACTATCTGGACAAATTGATTGATCTCTCTGAATTTTACTTTCCTCATCTTTAAAACCAGAAAGTTGGACCCAGATAATCTAAATGTTAATATGAGTCCTAGCCAAGGGCATCTATGGTTTTTCCTTCTTTAAATTGTTCTAACCTTAGCAAGCACTAACAAAACCAAATATTCACAAAAAACAATTTTTAAAAAATTATGTACACATAGCGTGGTAGATCTAGTCCAGTCTTCTTTTTTACTTTTTGTTGTTCAGATCATGTTCAATTCTTTGTGACCCTATTTGGGTTTTTTCCCCCCAAAGATACTGGAGTGGTTTGCCATTTCCTTCTCCAGCTTGTTTTTATAGATTAGGAAACTGAGGCAAACAAGGTTAAGTGACTTGCACAGGGTCACACCGCTAGTAAGTGTCTGAGGCTGGATTTGAACTCAGGTCTCCCTAACTCAAGGCCTGCCACTCCATCTCTTGTGCCACCTAGCTGTGCTCTTTATTTTTCTACTTGTGAGGAAATCAAGGCCCAGAGACTTAGATGACTTGACCAAGACTACCAGAAACTAAGGAAGGATATGAATCTCTAACTCCGAATCCAGTGCTCTTTCCACCATGATAGCCTGTTTCTCATGACACTTTGTCATTGCAAACTCAAAACTTTGTTGTTGCAGCATTAAAAAAATGCATATATTAACTTTTGAGAGGCACTGAGGTAAAGTGGATAGAGAGCCACCCTCAGAGTCAGAAAGACCTCAGTTCAGGTTCTGCCCTTGACATATACTGACCAGGTGACTATGGGCAAGTCAGTTAATCTCCGTGTCCCACACAGCTATCTGAGACTGTCACCTGCAGAACAGCTTTTTGCATTGGTAGATGGAGTTTTTCCCTGGAAGTTCTCTACATCAGTGAAATAAAGACCTGTCAAAACAACAACAGAAAATTAACTTTAATAAGATAGAAATGGAGACATCTTGTTTGCTTCTGTCCCTTCTTAAGTATTTTTCTCTAGGATTTTTTTTTCGAATTTTGCTGCTACTTTTTAACAAAGGGCCACCTAATCAGAAAACCAACCCGAGATGTAACAAGAGTCAAGGTATTACTAAAATATAGGATTTTTAAAAGCAGTAATGTAGAAACAGTCCCATCAGTTTCCTTCATCAATCAATCAATAAGCATTTATTAAATGCCTACTATATGCCAGGCACTGTGCTAAGTGCTTAGGATATAAAAAGAGGCAAAAGATGGGCCCTGCCCTCAAAGAGTTTACAATTTAATGAAGGGCTTACAGCTTTATTCAGCATTTTTCATACAGAAGTGTCATTCTGAAATCTATTGGTAACCACTGATCAATTCTGGTTGAGTCATAGAATCACAGGCCCACAAGATATGGTCCCAATGAAAAGAGCCCTTATGTATCATCTAATCTGTTTCTTCCATTTTAAAGACAGAACTGAGTCACTTAAGGTCACATTACTACTAGGTAGACAGAACCAAGGCAGTGAAAGTGCTGGAATTTAAGATACAGAAGTATTCTTTTTTTGCTATTAGTTTTTTTATTATATTTTATTTTCAGTTCCAAATTCGGTCCCTCTTTCTACTCCCTCCCCCACCCATTGGAAAGGCAAGAAATACTGTACTCACTATACATATGAAGTCATGTAAAACATATTTCCTCATTAGCCATGTTGCAAAAAAAAAAAGGCAAGAAAAATAAAGTAAAAAAAATATACTTCAGTGTGTGCTCAGGGTCCCTTAGTTCTCTCTCTCGAGGTGGCGATCTTAAAGAAAAGTCTGGATCCTCACTGGGTAAATGGACAAAGGGTTTCATTTTTTTTAATCTGACTGCTGAGGTCCTTTCTAACTGTGCGGTACTGTAGTCCTATCATTCTCTTCTCCTTAACCACATAGACTGTCCCAAAAGTCTCAGTGCCATTTTAAACTATCAAAGTTATTTTATTTATTATTAAAGGTATTTTATTTTAGCTATTAAAGCTACTTAAGCTTTAATAGCTTAAAACTGCACCAAGACTTTTGGGACACTCTGCATATGGGGGAACTTATTCATACTAACTGAGGAGAGTGATGTCACTTTGACTTCCAATCTAGTTTTGAAATGTGAGCTGTGAATTAACTGTGTGTAGCAATTCCCCCATTACTTAGACCCAAAGTGTCCAAGTGCAGGCCAAGTATATTGTGGCTAACTGGAAGGTGTGGCCCACCTGAGGTATTTAGATAGCTCTGGGAATTTTTCCAACATCAAATCTAAGTCTACTTCCCTGAACACCTGTGGCCATTGCTCTTAGCTCTGTCCTCTGGGGCCAAAAAGACCAAGATGCACAAGATGAGATTTGAGTGCCTTGCATTTCTAACCTACAAGCCTAAATCTACCTGTAGAGTGGGCTCTTCCAAATTATAGCCCCTCTAGTGCTTGTAGACTCCTGAATTTCCCAGAATTCCTCCCTCCTTCTTCTGTCCACTTATCACCAACAGCTTGTCAGACTGGTGGTAGTTTCACATTTTGTGGTAGTGTCATCTAACATGTGGCATATATCCACTTTGAGAACCACTTTGACTCCAGCCTTCAATTTCTAGAAAATGAATTAGTTCTTTGATCTTCTGTTCGTCCCTCTGTATGTTTGTTCCTCCCTTCCTAGAGCCCCCAGTGGTGTTTGCCAAGGAGCAGCAGACACAGAACAAGGTGGAGGCTGTGGCAGGTAGCAGCGCCACCCTGAGCTGCGAGCTGGCCCAGGCCCAGACAGAGGTGACCTGGTACAAGAATGGGAAGAAACTGAGCCCCAGCCAGAAGGTGCACGTGGAGGCCAAGGGCCGGGACCGGCAGCTGGTGGTGCAGCAGGCGGGGAAGGCAGATGCTGGGGAGTACACCTGTGAGGCCGGGGGCCAGAAGGTTACCTTCCATCTGGATGTCAAAGGTTAGCTTCTCCAGGGGTTCATGAAGCATTCTAATTCCACTGGGGGAGTTACATATAGTCTAGATACTGTTTCGGTTCTCACTGTTATTTGGATTTCTTTTCATAGACCTGTTTCTCAAGTCTTGCCTGGCTTTTAGTATCTTCCTCTCTCCCCCTGACATATGTACATTCTATGTACGTTCTTTAATTTTAAAGGGGTTTTGCTGATTTTATTTTATTTTTTAAACTAATTTTTTTAATCAACAAAAATCTATTTTCTCTCCTTCTCCCTTCCACCCTGTCGTGACCCATACAGAAAAAAAAAAACAACAAAATCTTTTTAACAAATATGTATAATCAAGTAAAACAAATATCTAAATTGGCTGTGTCCAAAAAGTTGAATCATTGTGCACCGTGAGTCCATCCCCTCTCTGTTGGGAGCTAGGTAACATGCTTCATTATCTAGCCTCTGGAATCAAATGGTTGATCCTTGCATTGCGCAGAGGCTTACATCTTTCAAAGTTGTTTGTCTTTAAAAGCAACATGTACCTTCTTCCTATCTTGTTGCTTAGAGGTCCTTATAACTTTGGCTGTGCAGGGAAGGGTTATGTATGGTGTCCTGGGCTGTACCTAGTAGCATGTGGATGCCTAAGAGTAGTCAAACATCTCTGTCTCCACGACTTCTCTAATCTTTGCCATCGCATAGGATGGAGCTGGAGAGACTGCATATGGCAGTGAAGAGAATGCCAAGAGATGGCAGGACATGGTGGACAGACTTCTCAAGTTGGAAGACCTGGGTTCAGATTGTGCCTCTGGCATTTAATAGTTGTATGAACATGGGCTAGTTAAATCAACGTATATTTATCAAGCTCCTTCTCTGTGTCAGGAACTGTGCTAAAAGCTGAGGAGACTAGGAAAAAAAAAGGTGAAACCAAGAGTCCTTGATCTGAGGGAGCTCATGATCTAATGGGAGAGACAACGTGCAAATGACTGTGGACGAATAAGATACAGATAAGATAAATTGGAGATTATCAACCGAGGGAAGGCAGTAGCCTTTTATAGAGGGGGTTGGGAAGAAGGTAGGATTTTAGCTGGGATTTGAAGGAAGCCTGGGAAGAAGGTGGAGGTGAGGAGGGAGAGGATTTCAGTGTAGGGGATAGTAAGAGAAAACGGCCAAAGTCAGGAGTGTCCTGTGTGAGGAGCCCAAAGTGTCCCTGGATCGCGGAGTATACGGGGGTTATAAGGCATAAGAAGAATGGAAAGGCAGAAAGTTGACCTACCCTTGTAAGTCTCAGTTCCTTTATCTGTAAAATGAGGGGAAAGGACTTGACTTCTCAAGGCCTTTCCAGCTCTATGTCTGTGGACCTGACAGAATGGACCTGAAGTCAGGGGATACTTGGGTTCGTAATCTGACTTCTACACTTATTAACTGTGTGACCCTGGGCGAGTCAATCCACCCATCTCTGAGCTTCAGTTTTCTCGTTTGTAAAATGGGTCTAAAAACACGTACGCTTATGTCCCCACACAGGGTAATTGTCAGTGCTTTGTAAAGCACTCATGACCTTGTAAAAATGTGACTTCTGACATATACTGGCTGTTTTGCCAGAAGAAAGGCACTACCTTAAACAAAACTGGGCTCATCTTACTTGGGGCAGGTCGCTTCTGGGTACCCTTAGCAACCGCAGCAAGCTTCTGTCCTCTCACACTTCACCACTACGTGTCATTGTTTGATGCTTTTTTAGGACCTTCGGTCGCTGCAGGCTCTCACGTTTTCTTGTCCTGCATAATGCTTATCCATGTCCTTACATATAGTCTCCATAGAAGAGCCCACTTAATGCGCTGGAGTCCTTTCCCTGGTTATTTCAATACCTTAAGGGTACCAATGTACAGGGGTGTGTGGAAGGTATTCACTCACACTTTAAAGTTTAATTTCTATTACTAACACTTTCTGATTTGTAGCGTCTGACCATTTCTGAGATTTTAATGCTCACAATGGAAATTGCAGTGCACCCCCGCCAATATAGCACTGCTCATCTCCTATCTAGCATTCTCCCTACATAATCAGTTCAACTTCTTTCTTGTTCATAGACCTGGGTTCAACTCTTACTTCAGGCAGACATGAGCTATATGATTCTGGATAAGCAACTAAATCTCTCTCAGACTCAGTTTTCTCATCTCTAAAATGAGCATAATAATAGCACCCATCTCACAAGTTCAAAGGGAGGCCTAAATGAACCAATGTATATGCAAATCTTATAAATAGAGTGCTTTATTGATGAATTATTATGACCACTTATTATTATTCACACGTCTTCTTGATCTCAGAGTTCTTCTCTGGGTATGGATCCCCTATAATCCTCTGCTCTCGAGTTTCTCCTCATCTACTTAGGTTAGTTGTTGGGTTATAGACACGCTGTCACAAACCCATGTAGAATCCACACTTTCTGACTTGATCAGATATTCTAGGGCCGGTGCCCCACTGGCAGAGCCTTTGAGAACCCAGAGTCTCCTCCATAGCACAGTGAAGCACCAGAACATTTGAATGGAGAACAGTCATCAGTATTATTTACTACAGCTAGAAAATTTCTTAGCTTTGAGGTTTCACTTTCTAATAAAACAATCAATACTTTACCGTATCCATTCTGTATACTGAAGATGCTGAGAATGAAGGATGCTCGTGTTTTGGGAACCTAGTGTTGCCTTTGTTCTGCTAAGGCCTAGGGGACCAGAGGGAAGCCTTCCTTTTTCTTAGCTGTTATCTCTAATGGTTCATGTTTCTCTCCTCCCAGAGCCCCCAGTGGTGTTTGCCAAGGAGCAACAGACTCAGAACAAGGTGGAGGCCGTGGCGGGTAGCAGCGCCACCCTGAGCTGTGAGCTGGCCCAG
>NW_020954598.1:5703-72234 GCF_900497805.2 Vombatus ursinus | reverse complement strand
CAAGGAAGAGGAAGGACTGTCTTTTCATAAAACTTTTGTGTCTGAAATCTCATTTATTGGAATGAAATTTGGGGAAGGGATGTAATAGCTGGCTTTTGGTTTCATCATTAGATATTAGAACAGGATAATGGTGCCCAGGGTACTTAAAGGAGTGTCCTAGGCCTTCAGGGTGGGGAGGGATGGGGGAGGGAGGGTCCTCTGGCTTCAGGCTTGGTGCTATAAGGACTAGCAGCTGGGATCTTGACCATTCACTATACCTGACTGAGACAAATTAGACAGTAGTAGAGTTTACCTTTAATTAGCCTTGCTATTGAAGGGGGCTAGGTGGCACAGTGGATAGAACACTGGGCCGGGAGTCAGGAAGACTCATTTTCCTGAGTTCAAATCTGACCTCAGACACTTCTTAGCTGTGTGACCCTGGGCAAGTCACTTCATCCTGTTTGCCTCAGTTTCCTCATCTGTAAAATGAGCTGGAGAAGGAAATGGCAAGCCACTCCAGTATCTTTGCCAAAAAAAAACCCAAATGGGGTCATGGAGAGACTCACACTGTGGCCATATGAACTGGACTGTGGGCCTTCAGCACAGGTCCAGAAAGGTTATGGAAGTAAGAATTCAGAGAAGGAAGACTTTCTTAAGGAATATCTCCCCTCCTCCCCCCATCTTCCTTTCCCTTCATATTCCTCCAGATTCTGTGGTGGTATTTGCCAAGGAACAAAAGGTGCAGAATGAGGTACAGGCCGTGGTGGGTAGCAGCGCCACCCTGAGCTGCGAGCTGGCCCAGGCCAAGACAGAGGTGACCTGGTACAAGGATGGGAAGAAACTGAGCCCCAGCCAGAAGGTGCACGTGGAGGCCAAGGGCCGGGGCCGGCAGCTGGTGGTGCAGCAGGCGGGGAAGGCAGATGCTGGGGAGTACATCTGTGAGGCTGAGGGCCAGAAGGTCACCTTCCGTCTGGACATCCAAGGTTAGTTCCAGAGTTGCTCAGTGTGGGACCCTGGAACTGAAAAACTTGAGGATAAACGACCTCTATCCTTAGGAAGACTGATTGAGAAGTGGAGGACATTTGTATCTATAATCCCTGTCCTTGATAAGAGAGGGCCAGGGACTCTGACCCTGACCACTGGGAGATAAGGCCTCTGGGCACCAGCTGGTTCAGCTCCTGAGAAGGAAGCATCTGCAGGGATTAGAATAACCAAACATATACCCCAAATTTCTCAGAACAATTACATTAAAAAAAGTATACAGAGGAATTTCCCTATGTAAGACCATGTTCTCCAATTTTTTTGTTTGGACAATGTGATCATTGTAGTAGTGACTGCTTCATTAACCCTCCTCCACAAGGGACGAGGTTTCCCAGTTTCTCTTTCTGGTTGCCCCTAGAATGAGCTTACAGAAGGAAGCTGCCTTACCCCTGGCTCACTGGTACTAGGTCCTCAAGGTGGGAGAATCGCAGCTGTTCATTTTCCTCTTTGATGTATGAAACCATTCCAAATTGCCCAAGACTGAATATGCATGCCCTGGTGCCTACTCCCCGCCCAAGCCTATGGATCCCCAGGAAAGAGTATTGGTGTTAATTCTCTCAGTAGACTAATTTTTAAAATGTTGGGGATGGAGGAGCCACATGGTGTGATTTGCCCCTAACCTCACGTACCTCATCAATAGTGAGACTCCTGTTATTAAACTAAGCTTAACAGTGGGACCCCTGCAATTTTTCTTAAACTGGCCTGATTCGCAATGCTAATCCCACTTGCCCAGTAATGTCGGAGTCAGTTCAGAGAATATAGGGCAGGGCAGAAGTTGTGGGTGTGGTCCAGTGACAGAAGCAGGGGCTCTGAAGTCAGAGACCTGAGTTCAAATGTTGTCTCTGACACTTAGGACCTGTGTGACCACAGGAAGTCACTTAACCTCCTTAGGCCTCAATTTCCTCATCTGTAAAATGTGAGGGTTGGATTAGATGATCTTTAAATTCCCTTCTGGCTATGAACGTAGGGGTACAGAGGAAGAGGAGTTGTAGATGGTCAACTTGACCTGGAGCTGGGGTGGGTGTGGTTTCTCATCTAGCCTTTGGCACTGTCTCCCCTCACTAGAACTGGAAACAAAAGCCCCTGAGAAACCTGCCAAGAGGGAGCCACTGGTGGTGCGGGAGCACGACGACATCATTCTGTCAGCCACGGTCACATCAGCCACTGCCACCGTCACGTGGCTTAAGGACGGGCTGGAGATCAGGCGCAGCAAGCGCTATGGGTTTTCAAATGAGGGAACCACTCACACCCTCACTGTGTATGGTGCCCAGACCCAAGACAGTGCCATCTATACCTGCAGGTCCAACAAGGAGAAGCAAGACTTTCCCGTCCAGGTAGAAGGTGAGGTGGGCAAGCCAGAGAGCAAGATGCTCTCCTGGGCCCTTCCTGCAGGGCGTGGGTGGGAGATGAGGTGCTTACCTAAAAGAGATCTAGAAGAGATTGGCCCCACGTTCTCTGTCAGCATGCGGACCCATTGCCACTTTATGCCCTCTCTCCCAATTGTCCACAGAGGTCCCTGTGAAGTTTGCCCAACCCCTGAAGCCTGTGAGTGGAGAGGTTGGACAGACAGTGGTGCTGTCCTGTGAGCTGAGCCAGGCATTGGGCGATGTGGTATGGCGCTGTGGCGGGGTGGAGATCCGTCCTGGCAAGCGATTCCAGATGGCGTCAGATGGGCCCCGGCGCACCCTCACCATCGTGGGACTAAGGGCTGAGGATGAGGGCGAGTACTGCTGTGAGAGTCGCAATGACAAGACCACCACCCAGCTCACAGCCGTCGGTATGGGGGCTCTATGTGTATGTGTGTGTGACTGTGTTCATGAATGAGAATGTATCCATAAGACTACTTGGGACCCATGGCTCTGTGATGTTTGTGAAATTGTACTAATCACATTATAGGCAATAATTAATAGTCTATAGGCACTTAATAAAAATTACTGGATGATATTACAGAAATGGAAGGCAGAGGTCACCAGTTCCAGAGGTATCTTGAAGCTTGAGGTGTGTTGAAATGTCAGGGGAGTTCTCATGACTCTGGCTCCAGCTTCCAGGGGAATGATGAGAGCTGAAATGAATTTACTCAGCACAACCTAAATACCACGTAGGCCTGGGTTAGGTCTTTGGCAGCCAGTGCTAGGGCCATGCATACTACCCTGGGCTTTCAACGTTCTTGAAGGAAGCTCTTGAGACATTGGAGCTGGCTGCCTTCAGCTAGGTGTATGGTAGCGAGACCTACCTAAATGATGAGTGTGTGGTGGAATGAAAGGAGTCCCAGATTTGGATCTACGATGCCTGGATTCAGTCTTGGCTGCTGTATGTCTTTGGGAAAGTTATTTCGAGTTGCCGGGCCTCAATCTCCTCCTCTGTCGGTCTTATGAGAATATAAAATGTGACTCTACATGTATATGTGAGTATGTGTGTGTACTTATGTATTTGTGAATGTGTATGTCTGTGTGTGGTCATAAATGTGTAATTGTGGGGGATTGAAGGAGGAAACTATGGCAGCGATGCTCAGCATTCTTAACCCTTACCACAAAGTACGTCATACAGTGACTGACTCTACCCTTGTGGGGTGGGGAGGGACAAGTTATGATCTCAGAATGATGCAGACACTCAGGATGCACAGATAACAGCTCACATTTGTAGAGTGCTTAAAGGTCTACAAAGCCCTTACCTCACAACAGCCTTGTGAGAAATGTAGTAGTACAAAGGTTCTTGTCTTCACTTTATAGAAGAGGAAACAGTGATTTTTCCCAGGATCACACAGCTAGTAGGTATCAGAACTGCAATTCCAAACCTTTTGGCTCCAAGAATCTAACCATTTGGCAACACTGCCAATTCGTGTCCCTCTCCAGTACCACACAAAGAAGTGGACAGAAGCAGAGGACAGTTGTTTGGGTAGGGACACAGGACACATAGACTTCATCTCATCCAGCCCTCCCATTTTACATATGAGAGAGACCAGACCCAGAACAGTTAATGGATTTGCCCATGGTCACTTAGCCTGTACATAGTGGAACCAGATTCTCTGATTCTAAATCCAATCTTCTTTCCATATTCAGACACCTATTTGGGCAAGAGAAAGAGCAGTTAGGAGATTTCCCTATTCAGGAGGAGGTCACTAGTGCTAATCTGATTAGTTTGGGAAGACCTCATAAAAGAAGTAGCATGTTGGAAATTGATTAAATGGTGGGAGAGGAACTGTTCTCTCTCTGTTCTTTGTCCTACCCTGTTCCCACTGCCTTCCCCCCTTGGCTCTCAAACTCACAAAAGGTTTTTTATTTCCTCAGTCCCCCGAATGGTCAAGTTCACGTCAGCCCTGAGCAACTCGGTCTCTGAAGAAGGTTCTGAGGCCACGTTCCAGTGCATAGTTGCCCCCAGCAATGCCGTGGTGGTCTGGAGTCGGAATGGTGTGAAGCTGGAGCCTGGAGCTAAGTTTGTCATCTCTCAGAGTGACGCTAGCCACAGTCTCGTCATCACTGCCCTGACCCTCGAGGATGCCGGCCAGATCACGGCCGAGGCCGAAGGGGTCACCACGATGGCCAGTCTCAGAGTCCGAGGTGAGATAGACTTTATGTGGCTTGGTTTGGATGCAGCTAAGCCTCTGCAGAGTGGCTTCTACTTCTCTTATCAATGAGTGCTCTTTGTAGGCTGATTGAGAAGCCAAGCCAATGATGCTAGCTATTAAGTCTCTCTTTCTTCCCGGCTTGGCAAACTGATCTAGTTGAATCAGTCTAAGGTTGGGCATAGTGACCTAGCCAGGGCATAGGAAGAGACAGATTTAAGCCAGACTTTTAATGTATTTAATTCACCAAGTTAAATTAAGTAAATATTTATGAAGCACCTACTATGTGCCAGGCTTTGTGCTTGGTGCTGAAGATCCAAACACAAAAACTAACATAGTCCCTGCCCTCAGGAAGATTACATACCATTGAGGGTGGCACATATAAGTATATACAAAATTATCTACACAGTAAATAGAAGGTAAATTTTGGAGGCTAGAGAAGGCACTAGAATCCAGAAATGCCTCATGGAGAAAGTGGTTCTCGAGCTGAGCTCAGTCCTCTGTTGGTATTCCCTTATGGCATAGAGGGCACTCTGGGCCTTTGAAGACTTTGTCTAGCAGACTGCATACTCCAGCAGGTCCTGACAAGGTTTTCTAATAGGTTGGCAAGTTGGCAAGGTAAAGTAATAGTTTGTTTATAGATTCAAGGCAGGAAGAGGATAAATGAAAAACTGTTATTAAGCATTCCCTATGAAGCAACACTGTGCTATGCACTGGGGATGCAAATTTAAAAAGAAACATAGTCCCTGCCCTCAAGCAGCTTATATTCTGGTAGGAGAGACAGCACCTATAAGGGGATGATTGCCTGGGAAGGGTGTTTTGCTTTGGAAAGTCACTAGGATGGTGAGTGAAGCCTTAGGGGAGTTGGTTGCCACACTCTTTCCATCTGCAATGGCAATATTCATTTCACTGATTCTTAGAGCTAGTGGTAGGAAGCCGGTGGGGAGGTTGGAAGCTGACTGGAATGTGAAGCATAATGGGGTGCTCTGGGTATAGTGGACCATTAGCAATTGTACTAGCTCATTAACCAATCAGAACAGCTTGGCCCAAGGATGAGAGTTCCAAAATGGGAATTTAATCCCCAGGGCATGGTCTGTGGAGGCACGGGTAGAGTGGAAGGGCAGAATATGACTTGGGTAGATGGCTGCATAGAAGTAGAAGCAGGGCTGGGGTTGGTTAGATATAACAGGGAACTTCCCTGTCTATCACTTAAGATATCAAAACACAAACTACTGGGAGGATGCACGAAGACTTCTGCCAATGTGACTACTCAAGGGCTCCAGCTTATCCTCTTCCTACAAATAGTAATACTTGTCCAAGAGGAGCTGGTGAGGGCGAGCTGCAGCCTGACCTTGGGCTGGGGAATGGAGCAGGAATGGAGGCTAAGTTGTTTTTACTCCAGAGTAAGATTTGATTTTACAGATGCACCAGTAGAGAAGACCAAACCCCCAGACATATCTGCATATGTCAATCAGAAGTCAGCCAGAATAGAACACAAAGGAGGGTTAGAGCATGTAATGGAGGAGGATAAAAGAAGCCTGGACGTTTAGACTGGGGCCTTCATGAATGCCAGGCTAAGGACCCTGGACAGTGTCTTGTGGTCAGTGGGGAGCCAAGTATATTGAGAATGGGGGTGATGTGATCAGAACTGCACATTAGGTAAATTAACTTGGCAACATTTGCAGGGAAGGAGGGGGAGAATAAGCGTTTATTAAGCATCTACAGTGTACTACATATTGTGAAAAGCAATTACAAATATAATCTCATTTGCAGAATGGATTAGAGGGTAGGGGCTAGAGGCAGAGAGACCAGTTGAGAGGACTGGTAGAGTATTATAGCTGTCACAGCATGAGAGCCTGAACAAGGATGGTATTGTACATATCAAAACAGAGATACTGAGGAGTATCCCCCATCTTCAGGAGGGGTATATTTAAGACGTATATACACTAGGAGTAGAGTAGGGGTGTCTTTAACCACATAGAACATGGCTTTCCTTTTCTGAGACTCAAGTTTCCTCGTCTGTTAAACTGAGATGGTTGGACTGAATGATCCCAGAAGTTATGCCCAATTCTGAATCGTTCCTCCTCCTCTGAGCTTGACCCCGTTGGAATTAGAGGGGTGCTTGAGATGACCTCTTGGGCACTGCTCACTTACACTTTTGGCTTTCCTTACCCCCCAGAAGCCCCAGTACTATTCAAGAGGAAGCTGGAGCCAACGACAGTGGAAGAGAAGGGCTTGGTGACATTGGAGGTAGAGCTGACCAAGCCTTGCTCTTCCGTGAGATGGACTCGTAACAGTGCAGCCTTGGTGCCCAGTGAGAATGTGGAGATCCGGGCTGAAGGCACCCGCCATAGCCTGCTCCTTAAGAATGTGAGCTTCTCCGACCGGGGCTTTTTCGGCTGCGAGACACCAGATGACAAGACGCAGGCTAAGCTCAATGTGGAGAGTAAGTGAGACTAGTCTGGAGGAGGAGATGGGTCTGTGTGGGGAGTAGGGCAACAAAATGGGACTGTAATTAATCCTTGGTGGAGTGACAGTGAGCTCTGTCTCATTCCGACCCTCTGAGGCAATGGTGCTCATTTCTCTGGGTGACAACGCAATTGGCATGATCCCAGAGGAAAGGAGGATCCTGGGGGGCTCTATAACCAAGGAAGACAAGAAAGAAATTCCTAGTAGTGGTCCAAATCCAGGGATGTTAGGACAATCAGGAAGAACACACCATGAAAGTGTTGGCAGAATGCGGTGGCTTATGAAATTTCTGTGAACATTCTAGCCACACTGCCTTCCTCCATATGATGTGTCCAGAGCCCCTGTTCACTTCCCCCCTCAAGGGAAAAAAGAGTAGATTTTCTCCCATAAAAAGTCAGGTCTCCCAACTGTTTCTGTCCTGGAAGCACCACATTCCCCTGACTTTGTTCTCTGCAATTTGGCACACACAAGCTACAAGCTTAGGGGATGCAGAAAGATTTATCAGAGTGGGAGAATTCTAGCATCCAAAATATGTGTGGTCAATCCTTTTGCAGTAAATCCCATCATTTCCTGCCACGAGGCTGTCAGAGTGCAGTTTCTTGTTCAGTTGGCATGGTCTTGGTTAGGACTCATCATTTCATTGACTTGGGGAAGTCCCTGTGTGGAAATTCCCCCCACCGAGAGAGACCAGCAACTTGTCTGTAGCTTCAAGCCTTGGAGAATTACCCGGGGGGCCCTGAGAAGGTGAGGTGACTCATCTGTAGAAAGACCACAGCTAGTATGTGTCAGGGGTAGGACTTGATCCCAGGTTACCTGGACACTTTATCCGTGATGTCACGCTACCTCTATAGAAGCTTAGCTCAGTTTTAAAACATTCAGCATTGTGGCTGCTGCACCTAAGAGTCCTGTCTGAGCACTGCCCGTTAGCCCTCTGGCCTCTACTCTAGACCTCACCTTTCCCGTGAAAACCCTAGACGTCTTCCAAATCACAGGATCTCAGCTCTGGAAGGTACCTTAGCACCCATCTAGTACAACTAATATGTGAAAAGAACCCCCACGATGATACCCCTCACAAGTGGTCACCTAACCTTTGCCCAAAGACTTCTAATGAGGAGAAACTCATTACCTTCCAAGGCTGTTCATTCCTCTTTACCTAGTTTTAATTATTAGGAAATCTTTCCTTAACAAACTGAAGTTATGTCACAATTATAAATTTACCATAATAGATATAATATAATAGATTTATTATGATAGATACAATAATAGATTATTATAATAGATATTATAGATAATAGACTTATTATAATAGATATTATAATAGATATAATAGATTATTATAATAGATATTATAATAGATAATATATAGATATATAATAGATAATAGATATATTTATTATAATAGATATTATGATAGCTATAATAGATAAAAATTTTTATTGTAATATATAATAGATATTAATTATAAATTATAACAAAGTCCTTGTAACTTTCTCATATTACTTTTAGAGCCTTCAGACTTAGTCACTTTTGATAAGAGCTCTCTCTCATACCCTAGGCTCTGTTTTTTTTTTGGTCCCCTCAGCTCTCCCCCATTATTTCCCGATATTCCACTCTGAAACTGGTTACAATTTCTTTCATTCAGGCTTTTGCAATGTGTATCTGTATGGTCAAGGCAGTTCCCATTGGCTTCCAAGGACAGACAAGTCATACCCAGCTCATTTGAAAATATGGAAGAAACAATTTCTTTCTCAGGGAACTCTGCTAGTGATGCTTGGTCTGTCCTTGTTCTTCCCCTCTCCCCTTTTCCCATGTAGTGCGTCAGATCCGGCTGGTACGAGGCCTGCAGGCCATAGAGGTGCGGGAACAGGGGACGGTGTCCTTGGAGGTAGAGCTCTCACACAGCGATGTGGAAGGCTACTGGACCCGAGATGGCCTGAAGCTCAAGTCTCAGAATAACTGCTGTATCACAGTCCAGGGTGTGATTCACAAACTGACCCTGTCCTCCCTGGGTCTGGAGGATGCTGGACTCATAGTCTTCAAAGCAGATGGTGTTCACACATCTGCAAGACTCACTGTCCTTGGTATGGCCATCACTGGTCTTGGTCTTGGAGGAGGGGTGGCAGTGAAGGGGAGCTATCCACACATCTAGGTCACTTATGGTTATTGATGGGACTGGAGTGGAAGAGTGTGTCTACACATCTGAATAGCTCATGGTCAGATTTTCATAACCTGGGGAAAGGTGTCCCCATATTTATTTTATTGGTGATCAAGAGAAAATTTTAGGTGATTTCCTCCCATTTTATGGATTTAAAAAAAACTGGGACAAGTATAGTTTATATGACTCTGCTAAAGTCATGAAATAAGTTGGGCTGAGTTGGGAGAACCAGGTCTCAATTATATAGGGATAGGGACAAATACCGCTGGCTCCTTTACTTTCCCACACTTCTTTGGGGGTGGGATGGGGGAAAGTATTTACCTCACCACTATTCCCTCCCCTCCCTATCTCTCAGAGCTTCCTGTGACGTTCAGCCACCCCTTGCAGGACATTGTGGCTACAGAGAAGGAGAAGGTCATTTTGGAGTGTGAATTATCCCGGGCCAATCATGATGTCAAGTGGTTGAAGGTACCCCATGATCCCGGACCTGTTTCTTCCACCTCTCCCTCTAAATCCCTAGCACTAACAGACAACATTATTCTCTCCAAGTGACCTAGGCCACCTTCCCAGCTCTGGGCTGCCTTTGCCTCCCCTCTCACTGCAGGGCTGTAAGCCAAGTCTAGGTGATCGTTCATTGTAGAGGACTCTTTATTATGTATGAGTTGGTCTAATGGGCCCCGAGTTCTCTTCTAACTCTGGGATTGTATGAGTCTGTGGGAAAAGCCTTTTATAGGGATGAGGGTCAGTCCAGAGCACAAGGGGAAGGAATAATGCTGAAGTTAATGGTGGTTGGGGCTGGGGGAAGCTATATCAGGGAAGAAGGCTTAATTAACATCAGGAACATGGGAAGCAGCTCAGAGGAGGAGGGGTCATTGGTGGGGTTGGAGAGGGGAACCTGACTGTTCCAGCATATACCTCCTTGGTCTACTTTTGATACGTGTCTTTCCTCCAGGATGGAGTGCTGCTTCAAGCAGGGAAAGCGCTGGGAATTGTTTCCCAGGGGACCAAGAGGAGCCTTGTCATCCACAAGTGTGAGTCTGGAGACCAGGGTACCTATGTATGTGATGCTGGTGATGCCAAGACTTCAGCCACACTGCTGGTGCAAGGTAAGGCTCGAGCTGTGTGGCTGTGAGCAAACCACTTCTTTCTGAGCATCATTTTCTTCATCTGCAGAAAACGGGTAACAGAACTTATACAATCATCCTCCAAGATCTGTTGTGAGGAAGGTGCTCTAGAAATATAAGTTGTTTTATTATTAATAATAATAATTATTATTTTAGCAATAATAACAAATGGTAGAGTCATACAAATTCGCTTATGGAAACAGAGATGGTTTATGACAGTAATCTGCAATCAGATCATTGCCACCAGAAATTAAACAAAAGATAGCTTTAAAGAGCCCAGAATTATTAATTAATGCAGATTATGCTAGGAAATGGTAGAAGTGATCTATGCAAACAGATCACTACATATTGCAAAAATTTAGCATTTACTGAATACCTAGAAAGTTACAACTAGGTGGCTAGCATCATACATCAGAAGCTTGCTGTACTTTATAAACTAACAGACAAGGAATCCTCACACTACAAATATAAACCATGAGAATTCAACAAATAAACTTTGCTGAAACTAGAGCATCATTGCAAAAAGAATCAAAGAGGAAAAATAGATATTGAACAGAAAAGGGAAAGAGGAGAAAGGAGAAAGAAGGAGTAAAGAGGTTGGTTGAAAGGAGGGAGGAAGGGAAGAGAATGGACGGAGACAGCAGGTGGAGGAGGGAGAATTGAGGACCCTGTCTTGAGGTGAAGAATTCTGCCCTCCCTGGGGACAGTCTTGGTGTGTAAGGAGAGAGAAAGGCCTTTTCTGCAGTAAAAGAGCAGCAAAGGGAAAAGGCTTGTTAATGCATGAGGAAACGGGAGTCAAAACAGTCAGTGCCCTGAGGATTGAGAGAGAGCCTTGTCTGCCAGGGGTAGAGCAGAAGGGGGTCTAATCACGCAAAAGCAAGCCGCATGTAAGAAGGGCTTAGGCATGGTCACAGGTATGTTGCTGGATTCTGCATGTCTGGGCATGGTGCTTTCCCTCCGTTTCTGGCTCTAGCATCAGCAGCAGCCTTTCTGGCTGGGGCCATGCTAACCCTGTCTATGAGGGAGGAAAGAGGGAAAGGAAGACCAAAGGAGTCATGTGGTCATGGAAGAGCATGGGGGTTCTGGGTCCAGGGAGAGGGAGGGGGGAGCTGGCTTTCAGGCCCTCATCAAAACAGACTAGGTAACTTCTAAGGTCCCTTCTAGCTCTGACATTCTATGTTCTAAGGTCCCTTATGGCCATGACATTCTGTGTTCTAAGGTCCCTTTCAGCTCTGACATTCTGTGTTACAAGGTCCTTTCCAGCTCCTACATTTTATGTTCTAAAGTTCCTTCCAACTCTGATTTTCTATGTTCTAAAGTCCCTTCTGGCCATGACATTCTGTGTTCTAAGGTCCCTTCCAGCTCGACATTCTCTGTTACATGATCCTTTCTACCTCTGATGGTCTATGTCCTAAAGTACCCGCCATTTCTGATATTAGGTTCCAAGGTCCCCCTCCCATGTCTCACCTCCCGTGTTTTAAGGTCCCTTGCCATTTCTGATACCACATTCAAAGATCTTGCAATTTCTGACATTCTTGGTTCTAACGTCCTTTTCCTCTCTGAAATTCAGTATCTGTGCATCTCCCTCCTCTTATTCTAGGCAGGAACATACAGATCGTGAAGCCCCTGGAGGATGTGGAGGTGATGGAGAAGGAGAGTGCAACCTTCACCTGCCAGATCTCCCATGATGAGGTACAGACCCAATGGTACAAGAATGATGGCAAGCTCCGGCCTGGGGACAACATCAGGATGCGCCAGGAAGGTGGGGAAAAGTTGGGGGTGTGAAGTACGTGGGCAGATGTGGGGGAGAAGGAGTGGGAAGCTGGAGAAGCTAAAAAGGGGACCAGTGGCCAACCTCAGCATTCCTCAGCTTGTACCTGAGGAGAGGAGGGTGGATTTCTCATAACGTCCAGCTCCATAGTCATCCTCTTCTGCACAGGGATTCCTAGAACCAGGGTAGGGATATTATCAGCTCAGAACTCTACAAAATTGCTGCTACACCAGGCCAGTGGGCAGACTGTGGGGAAGGATGAGGGACTGATTCAGGGAACAGGGCCAAGGAAGAGGAACCCTCTACTCCTTTGAAGAATTTGAGCTGATCCTATTCTGTAGTATTTCCAGGCACTCACCCATGGGAGATGGGGGCCATTGTAGAAGGATGTTCTAGGGTGAGAAGGCAGCTGGGTCATAGTGGTGAAATCTGTAGAAGTACAAAAAGGGGGAGGGGAATGAAACACTAACATTTATCAAGAGCCTACCATGTTCTAGGTATGGAGGGAGATAAAAAAAACAAGACACCTGCCCTCAAAGAGCTCACATTCTGATTGGGGAGATAAGACACACACACACACACACACACACACACACGCACACACGTGACTATAATCAAAAGTAGAACATGACAGTGTGCTGTAAGACTCTTAGCAGGGCAGATCATTTCTAGTGGGGGGGGTGGTATCAGGTGGCAATGCAATGCCAGTTTCATGGAGGAGGTGACACCTGAGGTGGGTCTTATAGGATTTCAACAGGTGGAGATGTAAGTGGAGGAAAGGGTGGGCATTTGAGACATGGGAAATGCCATGAACAAAAAGGTGCATAGGTGAAATGGAGTGGGATGTTTTGGGCTAGCTGTAAGACTCAAAAAGTAGAGGGAGAGAGGTGCCAGGTTATGGAGGACCTGGAAGACCAGGCTGCAGCATTTGGACTTTATTCCGTAGGCCTTGGGAAGCTATTGATAGTTTTTGAGTAGAGGGAGAAAAGAAGGGATCTTCCCATCTTTGCCTTTTTATACGAGAAAGATCCCATTTCTGACTTGTGTCAGTGAGGTTTTGCCAGTTTTCCTTGTTTCCCAGGGAGTCTAGACCAGTGATTTGGTGGATGGTGGGGGTGGGAGGAAGGAGAAGCAAAGAGACTGTTACTTCCACTCCAGATCTACTCTTGGGGAACTTTGAGTATTATAATTGCTTGTGGAAGTGGAGGAGAGAGAAAAGGGTGGTGAGGTAGAGTCTGACTCACCCCATGGCTGACTTAGTAAAGTTATTGAGCCCTGTCTTCATAGAGATAGGGGTCTGCTCGTATGACTTTGGCTAGACTGTATAGAACATTAACCTGTAAATTTCCCAGAGCCCCGGGGCTCACTCATCTGTAAATTTGGTCATTATCTCATAAGGGACTTTGTGGCAAAACAAAGAATAAAGGTGCCACTAAATCTGCTTATGAACTGAATTTCCAACTTTGAACTCTTCTGGGCTGGTGTCCAGACCCTAAAACATGTGCTAAATGCAACAAACAGGCTAACATTTACACAGAGTCTTTTGTTCAGCACTTTATATGTTGGGGTATCACATCTATGAGCTGAGGCAGCAGGCAATTACCAGGGCTAGCCTGAGCTCTAACATAGTCTTCCTCTGCAGGAAAGACCTACTCCTTGCACTACTGGAAAGTCATGGTAGAAGATGCAGCAGAGATCAAATTTGTGGCAGAGAATGCAGAATCTCGAGCCCAGCTCATAGTGAAAGGTGAGGAGTGGGATGAAGGAAGAGAGGGGACAGTGCTACAGACTACAAGGGGAGGGTGTGCCTCTCCAAAATGAGCATATGCCCAAGCTAACCCTGTGTGATTCTACATATGGAGAAGTGAAGGAAACCCACCACCATCATAAAGTAGTGAATATGGGTCAGGAAAGCAGCCTGGCAGAATGGAGGTACTCAAGAAGACCCAGGTTTAAATCCTGCCTCTGATACTAAGTGTTTCTGTAGCAAGTCACTTAAATTCCCTGAGCATTGGATGACTCAAAGACTACACATTTCTAAAAAAAAAAATAAATTAATAATTTTCAGTGAACAAAAATCTATTTTTTCTACCTCCTACCTCTTAGACCCATGAAAAAGAAGACAGAGTAATGATAAATATGCATAATCAAGCAAAACAATGATTCTAAGTTATAGAAGGGTCACAGTCTTTGCCAGTGGAGGGAGTTTTTATATATAAAATCACAAGTTCTTAATGTGTGGATGAATATACCTCCCAAGCTAATTGCCAGCCACAGGGAGGCTAAAGGGAGGTCCATGGATAAGGAAGAAGATAGCATGAGGACAGATAGAAAGAAAAGAAGGCAGAAAGAGAAGGGTTTTTGCCATAGTAGCAGGGACTGAAGAGAGAAATAAGGAAATGTGATGTTCTGTGTGCACAGGAGGAATAAGGAAGGGGGATGGGCGGTCTGTGTCCATTGGAGAAATTAGGAATGGTTTGCATCCACTGGAGAAATTACTGAATTTTGGGGACCCTTCCCCTCCTCTCCCTTCCCCTTCCTTAGAGCTGCCAGTGGTGATTGTGCGGCCATTGAGGGACAAAATTGCCATGGAGAAGCACCGGGGAGTGCTAGAATGCCAGGTGTCACGGGCTAGCGCCCAGGTGCGATGGTTCAAGAAGGATGTGGAGCTCCACGATGGGCCCAAGTATGAGATGGTCAGTGATGGTATCTATCGGAAGCTCATCATCAATGATGCTCAACCAGAGGATGAGGACACGTATACCTGTGATGCTGGCGATGCTAAGACCAGTGCTCATTTCTTTGTGGAAGGTACTAGGGGAATGTACTGGGCTCAGGTGGGTCTTTGGGCAAGGCCAGGGGACTGTGTCTTCTGAGTCTTTCTTTCCTCTCTATTTCTCCTTCTCCAGTGCCTCTGCCAACCACCCCCCACCACCACCTAGGCCTCACTGTTCATACCTCATGTCCACAGTTTTGCTTCCTTCCTCCCTTCCCCACCACCTCCACCAAAATTACCATTTCCTTAGTACAGTAATCTCACCTAGTTCACAGTAATCTGATGAAATTATTTACTCTGAAGTGTGCATGGCTGCTAATAGTTTAGTATTTATACCCTCAAAGATGATAGCTACAGTCAACAAAACTTTAACCTAAAGGAACAAATCTCTAAGGGTGGAATTTTAGGCATTGTGGTAGTTTGGGGAGGGGTTTTTGTGTTGAGAAACGGGGAATGCCTATGTGGGTGGCCGCTAATCTCATTTATAGGCAAAGCTAACCTTACTTCTTAATGTTGATTATGGGGAGATGGAAAACTTGCTCGTCCAGAGGAAGTAAAGTGTGACTCCTCTCCTCTCTCCTCCCCCTCTTTTGCCTGAAGAACAATCCATTACCATTGTACGGAAGCTGAAAGATGTGGAAGTGATGGAACCGGCTCCAGCCTGGTTTGAGTGCGAGACCTCCATCCCATCTGTGCGTCCCCCCAAGTGGCTGCTGGGCAAGACGGTTCTGCACGCCGGGCGAGATATCACCATTGAACAAATGGACACGGTCCACCGTCTGACCCTGCACCGCACCTGCTCCACCATGACGGGCCCGGTGCACTTCACCATTGGCAAATCCAAGACCACAGCCCAGCTCGTTGTTTCAGGTGACCTCCTGCCTCCGGCCGGGTCCCAAGACCAGCTGGCCCACGCTTGAAGATAGTGCCACAGTGTCTGCCCTTGCTGTCACTCTATTTAAGGACTGGCAGAGAGGGGCTTCTTGGGGCTTGTATCCCTTGAACCAGTACCCCATCCGTTCTTCTTTCCCTCTGCTTCCTCCTCAATAACAGGCCATGAATGTCGACACAGTCTCACGTTATGTGTCTTTAGTATAGAAAATCTCCATTACCCCAGGTGTGCGGATAGATCGACACACAGATTCATTCCAGGTCAACAATCACAGTCTCCTGGCTTCAGGTCTCTCCCTACCCCAATGCATCCTCCACTCAGCTGTCAAGTTGATTGATCTTCCTAAAACACACATCACCCCACTAATTCGGTAAACTCCAGTGGCTCCCTATTACCTCCAGGGTCAAATATAAAATCCTCTGCTTGACATTCAAAGCCCTTCGTAACCTGGCCCCTTCTTACTTATCTAGTCTCCTTATACCTTTTCTTCCTTCACATACTCCCACATACTTTGTGATCCAGTGCCACTGACATCCATGCTGTCAGACACAACACTCCATCTCCCAACTCTAGGCATTTTCACTGATTGTAGAGACTGGAGAGAGGATTTATTTCAACCTCTTACTTTTGTAGATGAGGAAAAAGAGGCTCATAAAGTGAAGTGACCTACTTAAAGTTTGTCGCACAACTCGTAAGCAACCAGACTTGAACTCAGATCTTGGCACCAGAAGATGAGTAGGTCTTAGATGGGCAGAGACGAATGGATGGATAATTAGGAATGGCATTGGCCTCTGAGCTCGTCTCCCTAACTCCCCTCAGTTAGAATTCTGTCCCTCTCCACTTGCTATAACTTGATTCTCTATTTTGAGGTCAATAGTGGAGGGAATGGTTAGCTCTATGGTACTAACGAGGCCAAAGTCCCAGGCTTAATTGCCCATCTGGTTTAGTTAGCTTTCAACAACAAAAACAAAAAACCCACTAAGCAAATGAATGAAAACTGCTTCCTAACCGTGGCCATGCCTGGCCACTTCACTGATAGTCAGGCAGGGGCATTATCCTCTCTCCGATGATACAGAGTGCAGCCCTTCCCATCTCAGGGCAAAGTCTTTATGATCTTCTGTAGCCAAAACAATCCCCCTACCCCCCACTCCCGATGGCTTTAGAATCAGGGCATGTGGATACAAATCCTGCCTCTGATGTTTGCTACATAAGTAAAATCACTCAAATTCCTTAGATCTCAGATTCCTCACATGAAACACATGGGGATTGGACTAGATGATCTCTAAGGGACCCTCTATCTTTAGATCTGAGATACCATTCCCTATGAACCTGTTGGTGATGACTGCCTGAATAATACTTAGCCAGGTTGATTCTCAGAATGCAAATACACAGCCCATTACCAGGCTTGTATGCAAAGATTCTGCCTCTTGGCAAGAGAGGCTGGAATGTATGTTCCTCTGGCATAGTTTTCAGGGTCACCTCTGGGTCCCAAGAAAAATCTGGGAATAACATCAGTGGAGATATAGAAAGGATAGTCCATTATATTACAGACGGGGAAATGGAAGATCCAGAAGGTTCAATGATTTGTCACCATTGTCTGGGTGGAGTCTCTCCCCTATACCAGAAGGGGAGGTGGCCATCAGGGTCTGGACTGTTGGTCGCTGAGCCATCTTCATTTCTATGCTGGTCTGTCTTTCAGATATCCCTGTGCTGCTGACCCGGAAGATGGAGGACAAGAGTGGCCGGGAGAAGCAATCTGTGGTCCTGTCTTGTGATTTCAAGCCCGCTCCTAAGGCAGTGCAGTGGTACAAGGGTGACACCCTTCTTCAGCCCTCTGACAAATACAAGATGAAGCTGGAAAATCACATGGCAGAGCTGCGGATCCTGAAGCTCACACCTAGTGATGCTGGTGTCTACCGGTGCCAGGCAGGCAACGCTGACAGCAGCGCCACAGTCACTGTGGAAGGTATGGCATTTGGTGGGGGCAGGGGCACAGGGAGAGGGTAAAGCAGAATGGGCTTAGGAAACTCTCCATTGACCACGTGCCGTGTTCTACCTGGGGAGCTTGGCAGAGAAATTGAACCATCTTGACCATTTCCTGCATCTGTCATCCTGAAACCAGGAGAAGGGTGGTCCTCTAATCTGTGCTGATGTCCCACTTAATTACGCAGTGTCTATATATGGGATGCAACAGCCTTTTGGGCACATCCCCGATTATAGACCAGGCTGGTAGACTCCCACCAGCATCCTAATAAGCATTTGCGGGATCAGTAAAAGTCATTTGTCTAAGGTCATGGTTGCTCATTGCCTTAAGCTCAGTGTGGAGCAACCCTCTCTCCACTCCCGCTGTGGGCTGCTGATTCCTTGCATGAAACAAGTTGTTGTGACCTGAAGCACCCAAGGATTTTTTGGTCCAAGTTGTTTTTCTGATGAAGTTCTGTGTGTTCTTGCTCCTTAGCCTACTAGATTCCTAACTTCTCCTTTTTTTAAATTTTAAGGCATTTTATTATTCTTTTTTTTCTTTTACATCCGTGTTATTTTCCAGTGGTTCCTCCTTTACCCACCCCACCCCCAATAGAACCGTCCATTGTGACAACTAAGTTTAATTTAACACTTTGTCCTTATCTATAAATGTATATCTCATTCCACACCTGTAGTCCACTGTCTCCCTGCCAGGTGGCGAGAGGCATCTGGACTTAATTTTTAGAATGATCTCTGGTTCCTTTCTCTGAAATGGGGCATGGAGGCTGGACCATGATAATCCTTGTATCTTGCCCTATTTTTGTTGACTTTTCTTCTGCCTGGTCCCAGTCTTACTCTCTACCTGTTTAGAAATTGGGATAGTTTTCAAAATAATAATTTTATTAAGACTCCCTTATGTCAACCTGGGGATGGGCAGATGGGTTTAGGGCCCATGCTGCTTCTCTACATCTCCAGAGTAAGGAGAGTCCTGGTTGTAGAGCTTATTCCTTATAAATAGATAAGTGTGGGTGTGCTCCATCTGTTAAGAGGGCCAGAGGGCAGCAATGGCTAATAGCTTAACCTCTTCCTCCCTTGCTTTAAGCCACAGAGTCTTAAACATTTTGAAAAGAGGCTTCCACCGGCAGCTAGGTGTCTCAGTGGATAGAGCACTGGCCCTAAAGTCAGGAGGACCTGAGTTCAAATTTGACCTCAGACCAAACACTTGACACTTGCTAGCTGTGTGACCCTGGGCAAGTCACTTAACCCCAGTTGCCTAAAAAAAAGAAAAGAGGCTTCCAGTCCTTCCATCCTCACTTTTTCAATCCATCCCTCCTCCAGGACATGGGTGTGGATGTCAGGTGCTTCTGAGACATTGATATATTACTTTAACCATAAGCTTAGGCATGTAGGCGACCTGTGCTGGTGTGGCCTCTCCTACCGCTGTTGCATATCACATGGTAGCGTCTTCAAGAATTACTCTGGCCCCCAAAATCCATCACTCTGAAGTCAACCTGGTGATGAGTGTCTGAACTTAGCCTGGCTGGTCCTCAGGTGAAAGATGGAAGGTCACAGAACCACAGAATGTTAGAACTGGGAGTGACCTTAGGGGATTGTTAAGTCCCAGCTCTGCATTTAAAGGTGAGGCCATTAAGGTACGGAAGAGTAAAGTGACCTGTCTAGGGTTACACAGTCAGTAAGAGTCTGAGAGAAGATTCACTCTGATTTCAAGCGTGGTTCTCTATCTACTATGCTGCTGCTTCTTTGTCCATGTCACCAGACCCAAATTCGAAGCGTTTCCAGGCACCGTGGTTCGTTAGGAGCACGATGAGGCCTCAGGGAGGACTTTGCAAGAGAGGCTCCCATACCTTCTATAAACTGTGATCTCTGCCTCACCCCTGTTTATAACTTACTTGGCTCCTGATCTCTTCCATGTGTCTCTTCTGACCCTGCGCAGCTCGTGAAGTAGCAGTGATACGGCCCCTTCAGGACGTGGAGGCGACAGAGGAGGGCAGCGCCAGCTTCTCATGCGAGCTGTCTCACGAGGATGAGGAGGTGGAATGGCTGCTGAATGGGACGTTGCTCTATAATGATAGCTTTCACGAAATCTCCCACACGGGAAGCTGCCATACGCTGGTGCTTAAGCGTGTGAGCCTGGCAGACACAGGCACTGTGAGTCTCAAGTCAGCCAAGGTGTCTCAGTCAGCCCAGCTGATGGTGAAAGGTGAGAAGGGGCTGGTGGGTAGAGTAGGGGGACTGCCTTCTGACCAAGGAACCCTGCGCCCTTTTAGAACTCCGTTTCTGTTGTGGCCCCTGGCTTGCTTTGAGGGAAGAGAGGGTCCATCGGGGCAGAGATGGCCAATAACCACCCCTTGGCTGAGCTGTTAGGGAGGTACCCCCCAAGGATTTCTCCAAGCCCTCGTTCAGATTCAATCTTGCTCTCAGCCTGTGTGGATCTAGACTGGAGAGAAATCTCATCATTTCAGTCTAGAACCTTGGAGTTCCCCTTCTCTGGACTTTCTTAGGTTTCCCAATAGCATACAAAGGAGAGTCAGGCTTGTAAGTCATTCTCAAATATATCTGACTGTAAAACTCCTCTGCTGCTCCCAAAATGACCCGACCCCTTATTCAAGATGTGAGGTCCACAACTATTAGATACCTGCTGTGTGCCCAGTAGTGGGGTAGGCTGTGCTGTCAGCAAAAACAGGAAAGGACTTGGTGTATACCTCAGGGAGCTCACAGTATAAGTGGGGAGATAAGACACGTCTAGAACAGCTATAAAGAAAGTTCATGACTGGTAGTACCCCTGATTGTATTAAGTGCTGTTGCAACTAGCATTTTACATCCTTATTTTACTTAAAACCATCCAAGGAGCATTTCACTGGGAAGCAAAATAAGGGAGGGATCAGATGTGAGTGAGGTGAGTCTGGGAAGGCTTCCCAGAGGAGGCGAACTTAGACCAGATCAAGGGTCACTTCACTTAGCTATTGTGAGGAAAGCTCACTGTTCTGGATTTGCAGTCAGGAAGACCTGAGTTCAAATCCTGACTCAGACATTTCTTGGCTGGTAACCTCTCTTAGTCTTAGTTTCCTTAATCTGTAAAGTGGGGATAATAATAGCACCTACCTCCAAGGGTTATTATGATGATCACATTAGGTGATATAATATATGTAAATTGATTTGCAAGCCTTAGCTATCATTATTATAAATCTGAGACAACTGTGCTGTGATGATAATTGACATTTGTATAGCTCTTTGAGGTTTACAAAGTGTTCCATGTATCTCATTTGATATAACAACCCTCTGTAGGACCTATGGTTATGGCCCATTTTACAGATGAGGAAACTGATATTCAGGGTCGTACAGCTATTAAGTGTCAAAGTCAGGATTTGAACACAGAACTTCCTCATTCCAAGTCAAGAGTTCTCTCCACTATCCACTCTTAGAGGACCTGGGTTTGAGTCCTGGCTCCACCACTTACTTACTAGCTCTGTGACTCTGGGCAGGTACCTTTCCCTTTCTGAGCCTCAGTTTCCTCACCTGTTAAGAAAATGTTTCATCAGCCTTAACACACAATAGAAATCAGGGCTGCTGTAATGGATTAGGGGGGCAGAGGTAGGAGGAATAGGGGCTGGTGGTGGGCATGGCAGGAATAAGTTGAACAAGAGTTTAGGGACAAAGCAAGGCATCTGTGGAACAGAAAGGCTGTATTCAAGGGGGGATGGGTGTGGAAAGGCCTTGAATATCCTCCTCCTTTGCTCTCTGACCTCACAATTTCAGAGAACCAGAAAAATCCTTTTGTGGATGAGGAAGGAATGGGGAGCAGGATCTATGATTCAGACTAGAAGGTAAATGAGTAACTAGTTTTTAAGAGGGCAGCAAGCACCTAACACATACCCTCTTTCTGACCCTCCAGAGAAGCCTGTGGTGTTCCTCAAGCCCTTGGATGACATAGCAGGTGAAGAGAGGGGCCGGCTGGCTCTGGAATGTGAGGTCTCCCACTCCAAGGCTCAAGCCATCTGGAGGAAGGATGGCATGGAGCTGGGCCCCAGCGACAAATATGATATCCTGCACACTGACCGTACCCGGGGCCTTGTGATCCACGACCTCTGCCAGGACGATGCTGGCCTCTACACCTGCGACATCGGCACTGACCTGACCCGCTCCCAAGTCAGTGTGCACGGTGAGTGGCCCGCATGTGAGGGTGGTCAGAAGACCTGAGTTCAAATCCAAAACTCAGAATCTAAGTCTCGGTCTCCTCATCTGTAAAACAGGAAGAATATCGCCTGCTATCTCCTGCTCTTCCTACCTTGCAAGGATGTTGTAAGGAGCAGACAAAAACTCTAAGAGAATCCAAAGATCTAGGCTCATCTCTCTGCCTTAAAACATATGTTAAGTAGGACCTAGAGGTGTCAGACTCAAGAGCGAATGGCCCCCAAACCAGTGCATCCCCAACCAGATGAAAATGTTTAACAAAACAAATAAAAATGTAATGCGACATAGTTAATGTTAATTTGTGGTTTTCTAAGTCAGTATGCCACTGCAGGAATATCCTTTTATCTGCCTTTGGTACCACTAAAGTAGGTCATTTCCTGTCTCTGGGTCTCAGTTTCCTTATTGTAAATTGAAAGGATTAGATCAGATTATCTCTAAGGTTCCTCTCAACTTTAAATCCTATGGTCCTATAAGATGGTGCTAATAATATTTGCAGTCTCTGCCTCACAGGGGTCATTGAATCACAGATTTAGAGCTAGAAGGACTTTAGTAGCCATCTAGTTTAGTCCAACCCCCTTATTTTACAGATGAGGAAAGCTGGTGGCACAATGGATAGAACACCTGGAGCCAGGAAGACCTGAGTTCAAATCCCCCCTCAGACACTTACTAGCTGTGTGACCCTGCACAAGTCACTTAACCCTGTTCGCCTCAGCTTCCTCATCTGGAAAATGAGCTGGAGAAGGAAATGGCAAACCACTCCAGTGTCTTTGCCCAGAAAATCCCAGAAGGGGTCGAGAAGAATCAGACACAACTGAAAACGATTCAGTAACAGAAACTTGCCCAAGGTCACACAAGTATTGTGTAGCTGTGCTGGGATTTGAATGAGGGCCCCTTGCCTTTAAATCCAGAGCTCTTTCACTTTGTAAACATTAAAGTCCTATAGACATGCAAGCTCTTGCCGTTATGAAGAAACCCTGTCGGACCTGCTTTCACGAAGAGCAAGCATTCTTTACAATTAACACGTGAAATTGAGGTCTCTGGGCATTCCCGCGTTCTATATGTTTGAAAGTTTTTAGCGTAGTAGAACAAACATTGGATTGGGACTCAGACCATCTGGATTTAAACCCTGGCTCAGCTCCTTGGATGATTTTAAGTAAATCACTCTTTGGACCTTAGTTTCCCACTCTGTGAAACTAAGATGGTGTCTCTTTCAGCTCTATGAACTTATGATCCTATGACTCACTCAAAGAGGCTGAATGTTCCCAAGCGCTCAGCAAACCCTTTGCTCATTGGAAGGGGGAGCGAAGGGAAATCTAGCCCGATCCTGCATGGGCACTGGCCCCGCATTCATCTGAATCTTATGTCTTCTCACCTTGTCCCTCCAGACCTGCACATTGGCATCACCAAACGATTAAAGACCACGGAGGTGCAAGAGGGAGAGAGCTGCACCTTGGAGTGCATCCTGTCCCACCAGAGTGCTGGCGACGTGGGAACGTGGACAGTCAATGGGAAAGACGTGGGCAGCTCTGGCCACTTCCGGGCCTCGTGCCAAGGCCGGAAGTACATCCTCACACTCCGAGATGCAGCAATGGCGGATGCTGGCGAGGTGGTGTTCACTGTCCGTGATCTCACTTCTAAAGCCTCCCTGATCGTCAAAGGTAGGACCTGAGGCCCTATTGTAGAGTCTCCCCTTGTTCTGTTCTGTTTCTTCCCTTCCTTTCTCCCCTCTCTTCCTTCACCATTCCTCCCTCCCTCTACTCTTCCAGCCATGAATTTGTGCCTCTGATGCCGACTGAATCATTCTCAGACACAAGTTTATCCTATAAGGTTTGAACACATGAATTGTGTGAGGCTCTTGAGGCAGTTGGGGTGGAGGTTGGGCCTGGGGGATAGGGAGATGGACATCTGGGAGCCTCTGCACTGTGAAAACCCTACAGTAGGCCTTCCACCCACCTCACCTCCCTCCTCAAATTTTCCTAGAGCCCTTTTCTGAACTCCAGAATGGCCCCTATCCCATTCTCCTGGGTAGCATACCTATCTAAGAACGTGTTATTCATGCCTCCCAGACAGGATCTTAGAATTATATAGATTTAAAGTTGGAAGGGACCTGAAAGGTCCTCAAGTTCAACCCCTCATTTTACAGATGAGGTACAGAGAGTTGAGGTGATTTACCCAAGATCACACAGCTAGTAAGTGCCTGAGGTGGGATATGAACCCAGGTCTTCTGATTCCAAGCCCATTGTCCTGTCTGCTACAGCAGATACTGTCCAAAATAAAAGAATGAAGAAGCTCTCTCAGGTCTTTGATTGTGTTGGGTTTGAAACTTCTGATGAGACAATTATAATTGAGGATACTTTGTAAAATACAGAAGGAACCACTGGGGTAAAACTGGCCTATTAGACTGTAAACTCCTTGAGGGCAGCAACTCTGCCTTGTTTCATTTTTATATCCCAACCTAGCACTGAGTCCAGGCCCTTGAACACAGTAGGTGCTTAATTGGTATTGGGTTGTTTTTTTTTTAATTGTTGAGTGATTGCAAGCACTAATCTTACAACCATCCTTTGTCCTTCTTATAAATAATTCTCAAGAGAATGATCATTCCCTAAGCCTGCAAATTGGCAAATAGCCATCACTGATCAGTAAATGATGACTCACAAGGTGATGCCATCTGTCACATCCCCACATTGCAACCCCGGCTGCCCCATCGTGGGCTTGGGCTGCAAGACTGACCCCCAGGCCCTGTCCTGGGTCACTATGGGTAGAGAAGAATCAGAATGAGGACACCCATCATTCTGTCATTGCAAACCTTCAGGGGCCAGCTAGGCTGGCATCACTGCTCTTGAGTGAGCTCTCCACCCTGCCTTTATTATTGTGAGGATTCCCACTCTATTTTTAAAAAATTATTTATTTATTTATTTGAGGCAATCAGGGTTAAATGACTTGCCCACGGTCACATAGCTAGTTAACTGTCAAGTGTCTGAGGCCAGATTTGAACTCACCACCTAGCTAACCCCGATTCCCACCATATTATTATTATGTGGGCTTCTTGCTCTGCCTACTTTATTATGCATCAGTTCATCGAAGTCCCGACTCTCAGTTTGTTGTTCCAAACACTATACCGCCCTGCCTGGGCCGCATATGCTACTGTTCCCCCCACCAAACACAACCAATGGCATCTTCTCTGGGTCTCAAGGAGCTTCCCAGAGGGCAGATTTGACCTGATATTGTTCAGTCATTTCAGTTGTGTTTGACTCTTCGTGACCCCATTTGGGGTTTTCTTGGCAGAGATACTGGAGTGATTTGCCATTTCCTTCTCCAGCTCATTTTATAGATGAGGAAACTGAGTCAGACAGGGATAAGTGACTTATCCAGGGTCACACAGCTAGCCTAGCCATACTTGACCATCTTGTTCAGCTTTTCCCCATGTCCTCCCTTGTAAGTGTCTGAGGTCAATTTGAACTCAGATCTTCCTGACTGCGGGTCTGGAGCTCTCTCTGCTCCACCAGCCTAGCTGCCAGAGAAATTTGGCCTCAATCTGGGAGCTATACATAGGAATGAGTCACAAGATGCTTTAAAGGAACTGAGCATGAAGGGTCTATTGTGATGATTTCCTCAACATTATTATTATGCCTGGGCTGCATAGACCACCGCTCCCCCACCAAACCCACCCATTGGCAAGCAGCCCAGGGTCTAGTAATGAGTTTAGCCTCATCCCCTGTGTCTGTGCCAAGGTTGCTTGTCAGAGACAGCACCTGTGTCAGTGAATGAAGGAGTGGGAGTGTAGATGAATGGTCCTCTTAGCTCCTAGGAGTGGTTTTTATTAACACTTTTGTTCTTAATCACCTGGTTTGCCCATTAGCACGATCAGAGTGGTTTTCCTGAAAGCAGTGTTTATGTTTATGCTCTTAATTTTGTTCTTTAAAGAAAACAGTTTGGAGTGTGCAAATCCCCTATTTAGAAAGTAAATCTAATTAGAAGGGAAACCAGAAAAAAGACCAGTAAATCTAATTAGAAGGGAAAATGGAAATGTCAATATAGGCATAATCTGATTTCTTGGCAATTCCTTGGTCCTCCCTGGGTCACAATTACCTCTCCAGTAAACAAAGGGGTTGGGCTAAGGTCCTATCCAACTCTAAATTCTCTGATCCTATGAATTTTCTAGACTTGATGGACATGAGCTACTTAAGGACTTTAGGAGGAACAGAGAGCTAAGTCATAGACAATGCTAGTCCTTGTATTTGGTATCCAGAAGTCCTCATGGTTGCCCCCCAGCCCACCTTAGATGCCTCAGGGCTCCTTGGTTGGTTTAAATGTTAGTGACCCTGGTCCTACCAAATGCTGACCTTCCTGCTCATATTCATCCTCCCTCTCCCTGCACATTGCATATTCTATTCACCACTTTCTATCATGTATCTCAGACAAGAGGAAAAGGCATTTGGTAGCATCATCGAGCTTGGGAATTTTTCACTTTGTTCAGAAAAAGAAGGGAAGGCCTCCAGTATATTGGGTGGACTTTATGTGTCGAACTCTTGGGAGGACATGGGGAAAAGCTGAACAAAATGGTCAGATATGACTAGGCTATGATCTGCTTTGTTGGGTGAAATACCCACACCAAAGAAATCATAGATCTATTTGAGTATTTTGAGTGAGGTTGGAGTGACTGCTTGCTTGAGATGTACTGATGACCCTTTTCAGATAGAGATTGGCCCATAGCTTCTCAGATCCCTTCCAGCTCTGAGATTGTGTCATTCTTTGTGATTTTGGGATAAGATGGCAAATGAGAGGTGAAAAACACGGCAACCTCTCAGCAATTCAAGGGCAAAGAGAGTCTCAGAAACAGGTAAAAATGAATGATTGGTTAGTTAAGGCAGGAATTAGATGATACAGTTTGGGAGCTAAGGAAAGAGAGTCTCCTGCGTAGTGCCAACAAAGGAGAAGCATCTTCTCTGGGTCTCAGGGAACTTCCCAGAGGACAGATTTGGCCTGAACCTGGAGGCTATACTTAGACATGAATCACAATAGGCTCCTTAGGAGCTAAGCAGGAAGGGTCTAGCTGGCTTAGGGGCAGAAGCAAGGTGGAGAAAGGAAAAAAGACCCCACTTCTTGGGAATCCAGGCAAGACAAAGACCTTTACAGGGAGGCAGGAGTCCTGGGTTCTAGTCCCAGTTCTTGAACTAATTGTATGACTTTGGGCAGTCATTTCTCACTGGGCTTCTCTTTCCTCATCTATTATTTGAGGAGGTTGGATTGGTTGGTCTCTTAAGATCTGTCATTCTGGATTCTGTGTTCTGAGCTCCGATCTGGGTCAGAGAAAAGCTGAATTCTATAACTAGGGTACATCACAGACCGTATCTTGAGATTCCTTATATTGGAGTGAGGTAGTTTCTTGTACTGTGAATGACTGGTGGAATATGATATTGTGGACGATTCATTGCCAAGGAAGGGAGAAAGGTCCCGACTCAGCAACTTAGAGAATTCCCTTCAACCTCCACTGAGAGATGGGTGAAGGCAGAGAGCTCTCAGCCTATCTGTCCATACTGGCTACACTTCAGCAAGCCCAGGCATAATTCCCTGATACACTTAATTCAATTCAACAAATACTTAATAGGAGCCTACTCCCTATAGGACTCTATATTCACTCAGTTCTGTGATTTACAAATATGTATCTCTATGTAGAGATACATATGTAGTTACATATACATAGATCGATACATATACCTATATTGATACATATATGTGTCTCTACATAGATACACATATTTATAACCACAGAACTGAGTTCTAATATTGTATATTATAGATACACATACAATTGTATGTATATTGTGCATATACATATGTAGATATGTAACTATGTATATGCAAAAACCTATCTATACATGGATATACAGAAATGTGTATAGATATATTATTTATGTATCCATACATGACTACATATCTACATGTGTATATGCACATGAACATATACCTATATGAATATATAAATATAATATGTATGCATATATGTTTATATTACAAGGTAGCAGAGGAGAAATCCAGACAGCGTACTGTAGGAGAATTTGGGGAGAGATTATTTTCAGCTAGGAGGATGAGAGAAGGGTTCTTGATAGATGTAGCTTATGAACTGAGCCTTGAAGAAGGGGAAGGAATCCAACAGGAAGACAGAAGAGAGTATACTGCAGGTGGAAGAATCAGCCTGGGCAAATGATCACAGATGCTGGAGCAGACAAGATGAGGCTGAGGAATAGCTAACTGTCTGGTTTGTCCAGCATCTGCAGTATGTGAAAGGGAATAATGTGCAGTAAGTCTAGAAAGGTAGGTTGAAACCAGATTCTAGAGGGCCTTAAGTGATAGCCAAACGAATTAGTATTTTATCCTCTAGGCAATAAGGAGTCATTGAAGGATTTGGAGAAGGGGGTAGGACAGGGTGACATGGTTAGGTGCATCTAAGCTTAGGCACACCAGATACCACCCCTTCTCCCCACCATCTTCTCTGAATGGAGTTACGAAGCTGCACACAGCAGGAAGCCCATGACTCGGTCTCACATCTGGTTTCTGCTATTCTTCCTTCCCACACCCCAACCCTGTCTTCTGCAGAGAAGCCAGCATCCATCACCAAGCCCCTGGAGAACCAGAGGGCACCAGCCGGGGAGGATGTGACCCTAAGCTGTGAACTCTCCAAGGCAGGTGCCACCGTGAGGTGGTTGAAGGATGGCAAAGCAATCAGAAAGGGTCCCAGATATGACCTACGCTGCGAGGGCTGCCAGGCCATTCTTGTCATCCGTGTGGCCTCCCTCAAGGACTCTGGCGAGTACACATGTGAAACTGAGACCTCGAAGAGCAAAGCCACCCTCAGGGTGGAAGGTACGTAGTCAAGATTGTTGGAGAGTTTTTTTCTCTCTCTTTAAAAATAGGGGCGGCTAAGTGGTACAGTGGATAGAGTACTGGCCCTGGGGTCAGGAGGACCTGAGTTCAAATCCAGCCTCAGACACTTGATACTTAATAGCTGTGTGACCCTAGGCAAGTCACTTAACCCCAATTACGTCTCAAAAATAAAAATAACATTTTACTGATCCCTTTTGTTTTGACCCTACAATCTGATATACTCTACCTGCCTCTGTGTCCCCACTCCCACTGGACTTTCCTTTGTAAAAAAAAAAAAAGGAAAAACAGTTTTGATCCATTATGGTTATTTACATACACACACACACACACACACACACACACACACACACACACACACAAGAAAGAAGGAAAAGATTGTCACCAAAACATTTTCAATGCTTGGAAGAGAACTGAAGGAAGTTCAGTGGACAGCTTTGAAAGTAACACGTCAAAGGGCAGGTAGGTGGCGTAGTGGATAGAGCACCAATCCTGAAGTCAGGAAGACCCGAGTTCAAATCCGACTTCTGACCAAATACTTGACACTTACTAGCTGTTTGACCCTGGGCAAGTCACTTAACCCCAATTGCCTAAAAAAAAAAAAAGCAACATGTCAAATTTATTATATATATTAAAAAAGCAAGCTGTGCTTACTAGAGATTTTCATCTTTACCTATGATCCTTTGTCTATTCTACTTTGCATGTGGAAATTTGGGGCCATATTCATTAAAATTCAGAAGATTTTTTTTAAAAGACAGTTATTCGAAAGCAGCTGACATAGCAACTGAATCCAACAGTGATGTAGGTAAGCCTCTTTACCAAGAGGAAGAATATGCAACCTAAATATGAAAAGATCACTTGAGAAAAAAAATGAAGGGATTGTAATACTAAATAATATGTGGAAGGAGAGACGTGTGTTTTGTCATTTGTTCTTTGGGACCAAGATTGGTTATCCCAGTGAGTCAGAGACTACCCTTTAGTGTTATTTTCACCTACATTATTATAGTCATTATGCATATGATTCTAATTCTGATGACTTCACTCTGAATCAGTTCATACAAATCTTCCTATGGTTCTCTGAATTCCTCATATTCAACTGTAACCCCTATCCCTACCCTCTCAGGAGCTACTCGAAGCTTGAGCTATATTGCCTTTTCCTTTCAGGGAAATACTGGAGTGGTGTTCCTTCACATTTATTTACTGCAGTTTGTTCAGCCATCTCATAATTGAAGAACATGTACTTTGCTTCCAGTTTTTTGCTGCCACAGAAAGTGTTGTCCTGAATAGTTTAGTATAAATGAGTCCTTTCTTTCTGCCTTTGACTTCTGGGGGCTATATGCCCAGTAAGTCTTGAGTGAGTCTAAATTATTTTCCAGAACAAATTGAACCATTTCATCATTTCTCTTGTTGTTTAGTACGTCTGACTCTTTGTGACTCCATTTGGGGTTTTCTTGGCAAAGATACTGGAGTGGTTTGCCATTTCCTTCTCCAGCTTATTTGACATATGAGGAAACTGAGGCAAACAGGGTTAAGTGACTTGTCCAGGGTCACACAGCTAGTAAGTGTCTGAGGCCATATTTTGAACTCAACAAAGATGAATCTTCTTGACTCTAGGCCTGGCGCTCTATCCGCTGTGCCACCTTGCTGCTCATAGTTCCTCTAGCCATGTACTAATGTCCCTGACTTCCCCAGATCCCTTCAACCTTAACTATTGCTTTATTTTATTTTATTTTTTTTTACTGTTTTAAGGGATATAGAATAAAACATGAGTTGCTTTATTTTGCATTTCTCCAATCTCTAGTGATTTAAAGCAACTTTTATATCATTGTTGATATTTTACAATTTAAAAAAACCATTCATGTCCTTAAGCTATTTATCTGTTGGCTCCTGGGCTTATATATTTATATCCATTTCCTGCTTATCTTGGATGCAGACTTTTACCAGGGACATTTGATATAAAGATTCCCCTCCCCCCACTACCTCTTCTTTTATTAGCTGCATTGATGTTTTTTCCCTGCAAAAGCTTTTTGATTTTATGTAAACAAAATTGTCTAGTTTATCCGTTTTGAGGGATAAACTCTATCCATTTTTTTTTGGCTGAGCACTTCTCCTTAGCCAAAGCTGTGAAAGTACTTCCTTTTGCTCTCTATTTTTTTCTCATATTTAGATTGCATATGTACTTGGAGTTTTGTGGTATGTAGTGTAAGATACTTGTCTAGATCCAATTTCTGTGAAACTATTTTCCAGTTTTATTAGCCATTCTTTTTGTTTATTTGGTTTTAAATCTTTTTTTCAATCACCAAAATATTATTTTTCCTCTATCCTACATCTGCTTCCCCCAAAGAAACACAAAACCCTTATAACCAATATGCATAGTCAAGCAAAACAAATTCCTGCATTGGCCATATCCAAAAATGTCTTATTCTAAACTTTGAGTCCATCATTTCTCTGTCAGGAGGTGGGTTGCATGCTTCATTCCTGGTCTTCTGGACTCATAGTCAACTAGTCATTGTACCAACCAGACTATCTAAGTCATTCAAAGCTGACTGTTTTTACGATAGTGTTGTTATTATATAAATGGTTCACCTGGTTCTGTTTATATCACTACTTATCAGTTCATAAAAGTCTTCCCTTTTTATCATGCATATGTATGTCATACATATATGTATGTGTATATATTCGTGACTTCCATTATTGTAATATATGTGTGTACATATATCCCTGACTTCCGTTTTCTATATATACATATATATGTATGTTTTGTGTATGTTGTTTCTTAATGGCACAACAGTATTCCATTATAGTCATGTATTGTAATTTGTTCAACCATTCTCCAAATGATGGACACCCTTTAGTTTCCAGTTCTTTTCCACTACAAAAAGAGCTGCTATAAATATTTTTGTACTTAGGAGTCTTTCTCTGATCTCTTTGGAGAATGTCTGGGTCAAAGGGTATGCGGAATTTAGTCACTTTGGGAGCATACTTCCTATGACATTCTTCTAGAATAGGAACCCTTTCCTCCAGCATCCTTAGTAGTTTATATTCTTGGGTTTATCAAACATGGTACTGCTGGATTCAGGTGTTTCTGGGTCTTGTTTATTCGGTTTTCCCTCATTTCTCTTTATAGAGGTTATGCCTTTGGCATAAAGCGTTTTCTGTCTCTGATGGCCTGGCTAAGTGAAGGCAGCTGCACTAGGGAGAGGACTCAGACCTTCTGCCCCTAGTAGCAACTCCCATTTTTATAATGCTTTAAAGTTCACAGAATGCTGTTCTTATGCAATTTTATGAGGCAGCATAAGATTTTTATCCCCATTTTATAGATAAGGAAGCTCAGGCTCAGAGACATGAAGTGACTTGCCCAGGGTTACCCAGCCCATGTAAGTGTCTGAGGCAGAATTGAAACTCAGTTTTTCTGGGGCAGCTAGGTGGCGCAGTGGATAGAGCATGGGCCCTAAAGTCAGGAGGACCTAAGTTCAAATCTGGCCCCAGACCAAACACTTGACACTTGCCAGCTGTGTGACCCTGGGCAAGTCACTTAACTCCAATTACTCACCAAAAAAAAAAAAAAATGAAACTCAGTTCTTCTTGACTCCAGGTCCAGGGCTTTATCCACTATATCATCTCGCTGCCACCTTTCTGGGTCTGAATTCTCTTGCCCGTAAAATGAGGGAGTTGACTAGGTCCTATGATCTTTGAATGAATTATTCTCTGAGATCCCCTCCTGGGTTCTGGTGGGTGCAGAAGGATCAGGGAGTGAGGGAGGGGAGGAAAATGGAGTCGAATCCCCTCAGAACTTCATCTTGTCCTCTCGTTTTCCAGAAAAGCCCAACCGCTTCACCAAAGAGCTGACAGATGTGAAGGGCGAGGAGAAGGGCACGGCAGTATTTGAGTGTGAAACCGAGAAGCCAGCGGCAGCTGTGACGTGGCGGAAGGGTATCGCGGAGCTCCGGCCCACCAGGAAGCATGTGCTCAGCCAGGCAGGCACGGCTCTGAAACTTACCATCTCCACCCTGGAGAAAGGAGACAGCGACACCTATACCTGTGACATTGGGGACGCCCAGTCCCAGGCTCAGCTCATGGTGCAAGGTGAGAACCATGGAGAAGCCCACGGCTTGTTGCCCAGAAGCCCTTCAAGAGATAGCCTCTTTCCCAGAACAGATTCAGGGAAGTCCTGGGCCCACTCCCAGGGTACCCTGGACTTTACTAGGTCATTCACACACATATGCATATACATACGTGTGCACACACATACAATATACATATGTGTATATGTACATACATGCACCGAGGCCATGGGGGTCTTGTTATAGGCACACATGTATGTGCACCCGCACATTCGTATACACAGTGCACACATGTATAGATATGTACACATACATACATGTAGGCATCTGGGGCCATAGCTCTAATTAATTATAGGAGATATGTATATATTTGTGTATGTATATGTGTGAACGCAGAGGCACATATAACATGTATATTTGTGTATCTATATATATAAATAATGGAAGTCAGGGATATATGTACACGCATATGTGATAATAATGGAAGTCAAGGATATATACACATACATATATACATGCGTATATGTGTATGTATATGTATATATATGTATCAGATTCCTATGTGTGTGTATGTGTGTGTGTATATATATATAGACGCTGTGTGTATGTGTGTGTGTGTGTGTATATACACACATACATATATCTCAACACACACACACATATAGGAATCTGAGACCATGGGTCTTGTTATAGACGCTCATTCATATATACACATACATATATATATGTGTGTGTGTGTGTGTGTATGTGTATTTACCTATGTATATCTAACATACCCATATACACATACATACCACATACATGTATAGGCATCTGAGGCCATAGCTCTCATTAATTATAGAATATATGTATGTATATGTATGAACACACAGACACACAACACATACGTGTGTGTATATGTATATGTAAATAATGGAAGTCAGGGATATATGTACACACATAGGATATGTACACATACATATATACAAACATATACATGCGTGCATATGTATATTTATACATATAGGAATCTGAGACCAGGGGTCTTGTTATAGACTCCCATTCGTATATACACATATATACATATATGTGTATTTACATATGTATATACATACATATATATACATACATATACACATACACACATACATGTATAGGCATCTGAAGCCATGAGTCTTATTATAGGCTCACATGTACACACATACACATGCCCCCATGAATACGTGCACATATATGTACAGTATACATATATACATTTGTGTATGCACATATGTATGTGGGTGTAAAATTACAAAGCGGCAAATCCTCGTAGGTATTTCTGTTTGGATAAGTGACCTCAGTTATTACAGGACTTAGAAGTAGAAGGGACCTGAGGGATGACTTTGTCCAACTCCACTTTGCAAATGAGAAAACTGAGGCTCCGAGAAGGTAGAGAAGTTGTCTGAGATCCCCTAAGTAGTGAATGGAAGGTCTGAGACTTGAAGCCAGGCCTTCTACCTCTAAATCCAGCATTCTCCCCCTATGCCCAGTGCCTCTCCAAGATGTAGAATTTACAGTGAATAAATCTATATACATTTGGATGATGCAGAACCATATATTCTTAGAGTTGGGAGAGATCTCCAAGGATTTTTGAATAGTTTGTCTTTCTCCCTCACTTCCATTATTATCAACTTGTCCACCTTAGATGTGTCCCTAGTGGCCCTTCTTTGGGCTCCATTCGCCCTCACAACAGCTGAAAGAAAATCATCCTTCTGGGAAAATGATAAATATTGGAAAAGATGTGGGAAAACTGGAATACTAATGCATTATTGGTGGAGTTGTGAACTAATCCAGCCATTCTGGAGAACAATTTGGAACTATGCCCAAAGGGTTATAAAACTGCATATCCTTTGATCCAGCAAAACCATTACTAGGTCTGTATCTCAAAGAGATCATAAAAAAGGGAAAAGGACCCACATGTATGAAAATATTTCTGGAAGCTCTTTTTGTGGTGGCAAAGAATTGGAAACTGAGAGGGATGCCCATTAATTGGGGAATGGCTGAACAAGTTATGGTATGTGAATGTAATGGAATACCATTGTTTTATAAGGAACGAATGTGCAGGTAGATTTCAGAAAGACTTACGTGAAGTGATTTTGAATGAAGTAAGCAGAACCAGAAGAACATCGTACGTAGTTAACAGCAACATTGTACGATGATCAACTATAATAGACTTAGCTCTTCTCAGCAATACAATGATGTAAGACAATTCCAAAAGACTCGTGAAAGACTTGGAAAATGCTAACCACATCAGAGGAAGAACTATGGCGTCTGAATGCAGAGTGAAGCATATTGTTTTCACTTTGTTTTTTGTTTTATCTTTCTCGTGGTTTTTCCCTTTTGTTCTGATTCTTCTTTCATAACATGACTAATGTGGAAATATGTTTAACATGATTGTATATGTATGATCTAAAAAAAAAAAGGAGAAAGAAAATCCTCCTTCTGGGCCTTAGTGCTCCTGACACTATCCTTACAGGCCAGCTGCCACCCACCTCTAGGGATTCATGCAGAGACAAATGATCATTTGTCACTAGCTAGTATAAGGTTTATTAAATCACAGGTTAAAAAAAAAACTCTGAAAACCTTAGGGCACAGTTGCAATTTTCTTCACTGCTGCTGATTGAAGGCCTTCATGAAGGAAGAAAGAATTTGATAACTGACAAAACTGGCTGAAAGGAGAATATCTAAGAACAGAAATTGGATTTCTGGACCTTGACTTGAAATACAGTTCTTAGGTATGCTTAGAATGCAGAGGAGATTGTATCTGTGCACTCCAGACCACATCTCTCACAGAATCCTCCTCAAGGTTCACCTCCTCCAGGAAGTCTTGTGCTTATCCTGCTTGAATCAGGCTGATTAGAGAAGGACACAGACTGGAGAGTCTTTACCTCACGTATCCTGCCATCCACTGCCCATACCCCAGTAATAGTGCTCATGGCCCCACCAGGCCACTTTGGCATAGCAGAAAGAGTACGAGACTTGGAGTCTGAATACCTAAGTTAGAATCCCAGAAGTAGGATTGTGACCATTTCACTTCCTTTCTCCTTATCTATAAAATGGGAATAATACCTCTTACCTATGTCAAAGGGTTACTTTGTAAAATTTAAACTAATAAAAATGATTTATTATTGTTGTTATTATAATGATTATCATCATCATTATTATTTTAGGTCAAAAAATCCTCATCACCGAGGACCTGGAAGATGTGGAAGTTTCTGAGGGGTCCTCAGCCACATTTCGATGCCGAATCTCCCCTGCTGACTACAGTCCTGTTCAGTGGTTTCTGGACAAGACCCCACTACACACGAATGAACTCAATGACATTCAGGTGCAGCCAGGAGGCTACCACATGCTGACTGTGAGGCAGCTTGCCGTCAAGGACTCGGGCACAATCCACTTTGAGGCAGGTGACCAGAAGACATCCGCTGCCCTGAGAGTCACAGGTAGGTCATTCTCGGGGACTGACCCCAATGTCTACTGTGAACCATTCCTTCTCTGTGGAGACTCCACTGCTTCTCTCCCTAACCTCAGCCGGTGGAATAGCTCTGAAATGTGTCTCCATACTAGGGTCAGGCTGCCCTGAGACTGGCATATTTTTGTTAGCTGTACCTAGAATATGCCAGTCCTGGCAATAAATTTTTTTTTCAGGACCAACCTAGCTAAGCATGGGGAGGCTCATTGCCCTGTAGCCTGGCCATTTGGTGATGAATCCTTTGGCCATGGGAACCCATGAAATAAGTCAAGTGAACAAGTCAACAAACAATTGCACATCTGCTATGTGTTGGGCACTGTGTTAAGCACTGAGGATACAAAGAAAGGCAAAAATAGTCTTTGCTGTCAAGGAACTCAGTCTAATGGAGGAGGCGACATGCAAACAACTATGTACAAACAAGCTATAAATAGGTTAAATTGGAGATAATCTCAAAGGGAAGGCATTATCATTGAGGGGGATGGGAAAGTCTTCTTGTAAAAGGTGGGGTTTTAGCTGAGACTTGAAGGAAGCTAAGGAAGTCCAAATGGTCTTCAGCATAGTGACAGTGGCAGAAAAGGGAGCAAAGGAGGTAAAGAATCACGTGGTTTTTAGGCTGTTTGTAAAGTTTAATTTTGGTGTTGGTACTCTGTATGTGGGCTCCTTGTACTGTGACCAATGAGTAGAAACTCTGCTGGAGGAATAATCGCTATGTCAGGAGACAACATGGTCCTGTAGAAAAGGCACTCAGCTTGTCCACTGAATTTGGAGCTAAGGGACTTGAATTCAAAGATTAGCTCTCCCACTTACTGTTTGTGTAAGTAGTGATTTGGTCCAGTCACCTCGCCTCTATAAGCAACTAGAGGTGCCATAAGGCACAGAGCGCTGGGCCTGGAGTCAGGAAGATCTGAGTTCAAATTCAGCCTCAGACACTTACTAGCTGTGTGACCTAGGCAAGTCACTAACCTCTGTTTGCCTCAATTTCCTCATCTGTAAAATGGGGATAATAATAGCACCTACCTCCCAGGGTTGTTGTGAGGATCCAAGGAGATGATATTTATGAAATGCTTGGTAATTAATGCTAGCTATTATTAGCCTCAGTTTCATCTGTTAATTGAGAGGGGTTGCATTAGATGATCTCTGAGGTCCTTTTCAGCTCGAGACCTGTGATCCTGTTATCCCAGAATTGAATCAAGTCAGTCTTCATATACTCACTCTTATAAAGGCAGAAGATAAAAGAAAACTGCAGCCAAATGGAAGGATAGCAAACCTGGAGAGTCAAATAAAAGATTTGGAGGAGCTGGTTCTATTGTGTGTACAAAAGCAACAAGCAATATCATTTCCTGAGATATTTGGTTATTTGCAGTGCTTGTGATAAGGATGTACAAAAAGACCATCTTGAAAATAATTGTAGTTTTTGTGTTGACATTTATTACAGAAAATGAAAAAGTGGAGAAATTTTATGAAGAACTTGAAAAATTAGATTAATTAACATTAACTACATTGACATATACATATCAACAAATTAGATTAGCATATTCTTTAATGCTTGATGACTTTAACGTGGACGTAATTAAGAACCATGAAAAATGTGCTGGAAAATATGATTGAGGGGTAGGGAATGAGAGAGGCCAGTAACTGCACAGAAACCTCACACCTGTACATCATGAATACCTTCTCCTACAGAAGAAATGAAAGGTGTTGGACATAAAAAGCACTGAATAACATCATAAAAATTAAGTTAATTGTATTTCAAATTATAGGAAGTACATTACTGCTGACATGGGAGCCATTCTTGAACCACCTCTGTACAGTAAGAATATTGATTTGTTAAAGCAAAGACAAAAATTAATACAAAATGAGAAAAAGACATGGCATGCAATTTAAACATGACAAATTATAGATGTTGAAGTTGAGAAATGGATGAAGGAAAGGATACTGATGCCAATTATAGAAGTTCACATAGAAGTTTAATGGATAAGTCAATTTTCATAATGAAGAAACTAAAGGAACCTAGAAACCAACTTCATCATGGCAAAAACTTGGTTTACTTGCTAAGTAGAGAGATAGAGTGGCTAATGGCGATACCAATTTAGAATAAAAACTTGTTTATGAAATCTTATGAAGAAAGATTGTGGAAGATTATGAGCAATGTTGCCTCATAAAGCAATAAAAGTTAGTGGAGAGAAAAACCAGTTTAAAAAAATCTCAGTGAGAGACCTAACTAGCCAAAGGCATTTAAGATGAAAATGGAAGAACAACAGACAGAAGATGGAAAAGAACCAGATGTGGAGTCAGAAAGACGAGTTCAAATCCTGCTGTAGGCATTTTTTTTAGCTATGTGATACTGGACAAATCACTTTAATCTTTCCTAGCCTCAGTTTCCTCATCTGTAAAATGGGATTGATAATAGCACCTACCTCCCAGGTGTGTTGTGAGGATAAAAATGAGATATCTGTAGAGTGCTTTACAAGCCTTAAAGTGCTCTATGAATGCTAGCTGGGAGTCTTACCTAATCCCTCCAGTTGTTCATGCTCTCTCTTTCATCAAATTATCTTGTATTTCCTTAACCATGTATCTGTAGTAAGCCCACCCCCAGGCCCCAGTCAGTAGAATGTAAACATTCCTTCAGGCTAGGTATTTAGGTCTATGTGTCCTCCTTGGTTATGGAAGTCATTTAACAAGCATTTGATGAATTGATTCAGGAGGCTCTGAGGGGATCTTTATATTTTCACAATTGTGACTACATCTAATTAAGAAAAGTCTAATTTAAAATAATAATGATGATGGCAAATTATGCTCTCTGCTCTGCTTAAAATAAGGCACAAGGCACTTTTGGGGAAAATTTCGAACCCAATGGTTAAAATAAAAATAACATAGGCACTTAGAAGTAATCACCAGTTATCTGCAAGATTCCCTTTTGTGGGACACTTTCTTCCCCAACGATGATGTCTGCTGGGGTGTTACAATGTTTACAATCAGTTTACAAATGGCTTACTTCCCTATTGCCACCAAAGGGGAAATACAGTAAGACAGACTTTTGGTCATTTCTACAAGGCGACTTTGAATGTTCATTTCGAGCTGATTTGACCTGAAGAATGGAAGAAAGTAAGCTGGGATGTGCTGTGGACTGCTCCCACCCCCAACTAAGGACAAGCCCTGCCCAAGGAGAAGGCAATGGCCAACCCCTCAAGTATCTTTGCCAAGAAAACCCCAAATGGAGTCAGGAAGAGTCGGGCATGACTGAAATAACTGAACAACAATAACCTTCCCAAGGTGTATGAACAGGGCTCAGTCTGCCATCAGGGTTAAGGACTCAGTCCATAAGCAGGGCCAAAGCTCTTGAGGTCTATAAACGGGGTTAGGGTTTGATCTAGGATCTGGGTGAATTTTGGAAACTGAGGGGTTTTTTTTATTTTAACATGTGAAGCTAACTAGTCCAGACAGGGACTGAATGAATATCACTGTTGCAAGGTGTTCTCCACAGACACTTCTCCCAAAAGTTTCATTCTATTGTCACACTAATCCTATGGGATGATCTACAAACAGGGAAATTCGGGTACAGAAATGGATGAGGACTTTCCCAAGGCCATCCAGGGACTTAGAGGTTGAGGTAGAATTAGCTTTGTCTCTTCAATACCATGACCTCCCTGAAGATCACAGGCCACATGTGATCTAGTTATTATGAGATGGTTTCTGCTTTGTCTTCACAGAGAAACCCTCTGAATTTTCCCGGGAGCTTGCTGATGCTACAGTTACCACAGGGGAGACTCTAACCCTCTGCTGTGAGACCACAATCCCAGACAGCCCAGTGCGCTGGACCAAGGATGGGAAGACCCTAAGGCCATCAGCCAAGTGCCAGATCAGCCGTGAAGGCTGTGAAGCCCGGCTGGTAATCACCAGTGCCAGAGAACAAGATGGTGGGCGCTACGAGTGTGAATTTGGCAAGGCCCGGACTAGCTCCATTGTCAGGATCAAAGGTGAGGTTCTCATGGAGCATGGGACCAACAGGGTATTGGGGAAAGGGTGGACCCTGTAGACTGACTGGTCTATTCATCAAGGCCTTAGTTAGAAGGTAGATAGTCACTTCCTCTGGTCCAAAGACCCCAGTCATTTATAGATAACATCTCTCAGTTATCTATACTACCTTTAATCAATGATGTGGATGAAGTCATAAAGTAGAGAAACATAATGTTTGAAGTCTAAAGACGAGTAGGCATCACAGCTCTGCTATTAATCCCTTTGTGAACTTGTGCGTAAGGGTTCAATCACTTAACCTTTAAGGGCCTCAGTTTCTATGAAGTGAAGGGGTTGGACCTGAGGATCTCTACAGTTCCATATGGCTCTCAGTCCCTTGAACCTATGATCTCACTCCATCTTTCATCTTTTGGTCCTTTCTCCTCTGCCTACAAGCAGGGTCAGGTCTCTCCTAGCTTCAAAAAGCCTACTTCTGACCCTGCTGTCTCCCTCAAGTTATAAACTTATCTTTTGCTGTGTAACCCTGGTAAGTCCAACCTAACTGCTCTCAGCCTCAGTTTTCTCATTTATAAAATGGGTCTAATAATAGCACCTACTTCTCAGGACTGTATGTGAAGATTAAATGAGATGATATACAGGGTGTCCCGAAAGCTAGCTAAAATCTACTCTAAGATTTTTGAAACACCTTGTATTTATGACACTTTGCAAACTTTAAAACTATATTATCCTCACTATCCTCCTCCTCCTCATTATCATTATTATTTCCCTTTCATACTCAGTCTCTCCACTTAGTCATTTATTTGGAGTCATAAGACCTGGGTTCAAATCCTGCCTCTGCCATGCACTAGTCATGAGACCCTGGGCAAGTCACTTAACCTCTCTGAGTCTGCAATATTAAGAGGTTGGAATGGATGACCCCTAAGATCCTTTCCAGCTCTAAATCTAGCACCTTCTCCACCTCCTTGCACTCTAGCATCCATCTCTACACTTCTGCTGAGGTACTCTTTCTAACGTCATCAGCGACTTGCTAATTGCCTGATCCAGCGGCCTTTTATTTTTTCAGTCCTCCTTCTCTCTGGCCGTGCTGCTCCATTTGTCTCTGTTGACCGTCCCTTGCTTCTACGTGCTCCCTCCTTCCATGGCACCATTCTTTTCTGTTTCTTATCCTACCTCTGAGAAAATTTCTTCTTGATCTCCCTTGTAGCTCCTTTCATCCCAGTGCACAACTGAGTGTGTCTCCTAAGGCACTAGCTTCAGTCTTCTTCTCTGCAGCCACTCACCAGTTCCCTGTGGTGGGCAATCATCTTTGAACACCCAGTCTTTTAATACTGTGGTGGGTTTCTTTCACTTTCATGTATGGCATTTCACAGATTTGATTAGGTCACTTCCTCAGTACTTTGGAATATACCCCGATCCCATAACCCACAACGTTTCTTACTCGTATATTCCCATACCTTCTCTTGCCTTTCACTGTGAGCCAGACTCATAATCTGCTTCCTCTTCTGCAAGCTTGATCTCAGCTATGTCTTGTAGACTCACACACTATTGCAGCTGGAAGGCACCTTAGACATCATCTAGTCAGACCTCTTCATTATGCAGATGAGGAAATAGGCTCAGAGAGGGGACATAACTTACCCAAGGTCACCCAGCAAAGTATGGGCAGCATCAAGACTAGGACCTGTTCTCTTTTTAGTGTTCTTGCCCCTACACTGTACCATCACTTGCTGATTGACTAAGATCTTGGGTTGGGTTGGGGGGGAGGCACAGCTGGATAGATCCCAGACCCCTTGTTGGTGGACTGACCCAGGGAAACAGGCACTCTTTTTCTCTTTTCTTTTTAAAAAAATTTAAAAATAAGTTCATTAAGGAATGTTCATAAGAAAGCAAGAACTTTTGACTTGGTTCTTCATGCCGTGTAATAAAGATGATGTAAAACCTTGTAGGTGTGTGCTTCTTTCCACTGGGATTCTTAGAATCTAGTCTAGTCGTATCTGCTTTGCTAGAATAAATTAGTCTCTTCCTTGCTTCTTTTCAAAAACGCCGTGTGGAAGCAAAAAAAAAAAAATGGCATTTTCCTCTTCATTCTCTAAGCTGGAGCCAGTGTTTTTACCATAACAGGTGACAGTTTTTACTTTACCCACTTTAATTAGCTGTCAGTCTTTGAATTCAACATCATTTGATGCAAAAGTCGACACGTTGTTATGGAATCTGTGAGTCCTTAGAAAGCCCTTGAATTGGACTCTGTTGCAGCCTGGCTGAGCTGAGACTGAAGCTGCAGCTTGTCAAAGGAAATTGGGATTTGAAGGACCAGTGGGGGACTGATCTCATTGAGCTCGTGAGAATTTCCCAAAAGTTTCCTTCCGCTGTCGCATTTCTATTTAATTAGCAGGTTATGGCTTAAGAAAAAGTTTCACTTTTCCTAACACCCAGCTTTGAAACTGCTGGAAACTTTCAGGTTTTCATGGATGCCATTCTAGTTCTGCTGCTCCTTCTTCTTTAACCTTATTCTCTAGAAACCTGGGCATGGGACTAGGACCTCTTTTCCTTGGACTCAGGAGCCCTTTTCCCGAAGAGAAGGGAGGTTCTCCTAGTTCTCGGGATCCCCAGAGTTTTGTTCTAGGCTAGGCTGGTTTAGCATATGTTTCAGGGATCCAGTCGGCTAAAGTCAAAAGCAAAAGGTTCCCTGGGGGGAAGGCGCTATGAGGACCCTGTTCTGTGCAGCCTTTCCTGGGGGCCAAAGGGATGGACGTAGAGTAAGAGAGGAAGTCGTTCCAAATGAGAAGAATGGTGTAAGCAAAGTAACGGTGGTGAGGAAACACAAAGCATGTTTGGGGGACAGTGAATAAGTGAACAAAGTATGGAGGAGTTAGGAGCTGTCCTTTCTTTCTCGGTTCTGATGTCTCCCTTCTCTGCTGTTCCCTTCACCCCCAGCTGCACCAATCTACTTCAAAGAGGGGCTGAAGGCCATAGAAGTGTCGGAGGGAGGAGCCACCACTCTGCGCTGTGTGCTCTCCGCTGTGGCTGCCCCCGTGGAGTGGCACAAGGCCAACGAGGTGATCCGGTCCAGCAACAAGTATCACCTCCGGCAGGAAGGAGCCTCTCTCGAGCTGATTGTCCGAGACCTGGAACCTCAGGATAGCGGGGAGTATTCTTGTGTCTTCAAGGACCAGAAGACCACAGCCATCTTGACTGTCAAGGGTAACATCTCTTCAGATAGTTTTCTTAGTGGTTCTCTCTCTCTCTCTCTCTCTCTCTCTCTCTCTCTCTCTCTCTCTCTCTCTCCCTCTCTCCCTCTCTCCCTCTCTCCCCCCACCTCCCTTCTTCCTCCCTGTCTTCCTCCCCCAAACATTTATTAAACACCTGTTGTATACAGAACACTCTGCTCAGCCCTGAGGGAGAGCCATAGTTTGTACTAGGTATTATTCCTGCTCTCATGAGTCCAGAAGAGTGACACAGACATAAGTAATTATAATATACAACACTCTAATGAGGCAGCTTGCTGCTGTGATAAATAAGAGTGCAGGACTTGCAATCAGTAAGACTTAGGTTTAAATCTTGCCTCAGACACTAGTTGTGTGACCCTAGGCAAGTCACTAAACCTCCTTCAGGTTCCTCATCTATTAAATGGAGGATAATGACAGTACCACCCTCACAAGATTGTTGTGAGAATCAAATGTGATTGATTGCACATGTGAAGTGCTTTGCAAACTTCAAAGGGCCATATAAATAAATGTTACTAGATATTATGGGTCCCCCTGGCCAGTCCAGAGAGGAATTTTCCTTTGTGAAATAAGGAGTTGGGTGACTGAGGAGCCTCTGGTTCTCTCAGTTTATATTGGAAGAGCTGATATTTTTCACCAACTGTTAGCTTAGTATGAGCCAAAAGTATGAGTGACTGAAAGAGGTCTAATGTCCAAATCATGGGAGGTAATCATCTTTCTGTTCTCTGCTCCAGTCAGAGAACTTCCTGTAGTATATCTAAAGGGGATATTGACAAACCAGAGCATATCCAAAGAAGGTTGACTGGAATGGTAAGGGGTCTGGAGACTATGTCATATGAAAATCCAGTCAAGGAACTGGACAGAAGGCTTGGTGGGTAGGGTAGGTCATGAGCCATTTCTTCAAATATCTGGGAGGGCTGTCATGTGGGAAAGAGAGCAGATTTGTTCTGTGTTGATCCAGAGAGCTGAACAAAGACTTTTGAGAGGGAGGATTTTCTAACGAAACTGTTCCACTATGGAATGATCTGTATCAACAGAGGCATCAGTTTAAAATAGAAGGGACCTCAGAGATCATTTAATCCAACCCCTTATCTTACAGATGAGGAAAGTTAGGTTAAAGGATTTACCCAAGATCACATAGAAACCTTATGAGGGATGGGAGTCTCCTGGACCATGAGTCTTATGACAGTGTGGGGATAGAGTGCTGCTGCTGAGGCAGAGTAGATAGAGCAGTGGACTTAGAGACTGGAAGACCTCAATTCAAATTCTGCCTCAGACACTGACTAGCTTTGTGACTCTGGACAAGTCACTTAACCTCTGTCTGCCTTAGTCCTATCTTACAGAGCTGCTGTGAGGATCAAATGACGTAACTTATACAAAGAAACAATATATATGAGATGTAATGAGAATAACATATATATATATATATTTATCACTTTGTAAACCTTATGGTGCTATACAAATGCTAATTATTACTGTTTTTGTTGTTATCATTATTATTAGGGACAAAGGTTGGATCAGGTAATCTCTAAGATGCCTTCTAACTCTAAGAAAATGAAAATCAGTAGGAGGATAGGCAGTTAATTCGGCTTAATCCTACAAACATTTCCTAGATGCTTGCTCAATGTGGGGTGCTATGCTTGGTGTTCCAATGCAAAGACCTCTATGACCCAGGCTATGTTCTCCAGGAGCCCAGAATCTAAGGTGCGGAGGGACATCTCCATAAATGCCCTCGGTACACAAGGGAATGAGCTAAGTGCAAAGGAGAGGACCAGGCAAAGCACCAACAGATTTGAGGAAGGAGAGACCACTTCTAGCTGGGGACATTATGAACACTGCTGCAGGGGAAGATTCCCTTCCCAGCCAGTGATTCTTGGACTCTCGATGTCAATGCCTGATAGACGGTTGTAGCAGGTGGTACTTCATTCAGTAAAACAGATGATTAATAATTAAAGGGGTGTTTGCAAGTGAAACAGAATTATGTTTGACAGTAGTGGCTGGCGGGGGACAGAGCAGTAATCTGGGTTATTGCAAAAAGTAAATATGTGGAGGCCCCAACCAAGTTATCCTTCATTTCCACTGAGAACCGAGTAAGAGGAAACAAGGTTACATTATAGCAAAATGAAACTCAGTTAGGCATCGGCAGGAACTTCTTCGCCCTCCAAGGAATTCATCACTAGAAAAACTGACCTAGGGGAGCTGTGAAGGCTCCCCTTCTTCTTCTTCTTCTTCTTTTTTTTTTTTTTAACAAAGGAACAAAACACCGTCCAAATATCAATTAATGTCCTGAGATAGTCAGTGGAAAATTTTTGCCAAATCTCTGCCTCTTGACCATACTGCACATGAATACTTCCTAAGTGCACATTTCCCTTTCCTGTGGTCTGTCTGTAAACCCCAAATATCTCTGGAATCTTTCCTCAGTTAATACATTGAGCCTGACTACAGCCTGCCACGATGTAGATGGTTAATAAATGCCTATTGCCTGGATGACTGATTGCATTGGAATGGCACACTGAACATTGTTTCATCTCTCATTAGTGCAATGAGTTCAACTTTGGATTCCATGAGATGAGGATGATCTGGACAGTCCACCAGAAAGATAATCTCATTAATTGCTGGTAGTTTTTTTTTTCCAAAGCTGATTTAATTTGCTCATGTCCACCAAGATCAAAGGTCGAAGAAACCATTCCTGGAATCATCAGCTCTTCAGATGTTGGATGTAGTGTTGAGACTTGTTGGCCCAGTCTGTCATCTTTGAGCATATGCAAAAGGATTTTTTCCTGCCTGCATTGTCCAAACCCACGAACATAAGTTTTCCGAATTTTTTGAATAGTCCTAAAAACTGCAGAACACTGCTGAAGCCGTTATAGATCCACTCAAAAATGAATGCCATCATCTTAGTTTAATCATGGCTCCAGAGGTGGCATCTCTGAGCCTCCCTCTCCATCACTGAGGCCAACACAACAACACCACCACCAGCTTCCAACCACTTGCTGGAAATACATGGAGTCCCTTTCCATGAAAACCTTTAGAAAGGTTTGATGCAGCTATCTGCCTGGGGTAGTTCCAGGAAGCAAGTGATGAGGCATCAAGATTCTATGACTGACAATTTGTGACTGTGCAGCCCTTGGCTTGGAGACCATAGGTCAGGGATAGTTAGTTCCACGTTTCTGCTTTCTGTGCCTTTTTCTCCTTCTCAGGATAGAAGCTGGTAGAAGACCAGCTGCCCCAGTACCTGGGACCCTCCATCTACCCTAGGCCTTCTCTTACCTTGGAGGAAAGAAACTGTTAAACTCAATCTCTCTGAAGTGAGGAGGATTCAGTGTACCCTCAGAATTTCTAAAGAAGGGCCTTAATCTGGATGAGGAAGGAAGTTATAATGAATTTCAGGATTTTCAGGACTTTCAGGAAAATAAATTCAATTCAATGCTTTTATTAAGTGCCTGGTGTTTGCAAGGCACTGGAAAAATGAAGACCAAAATTCCTGTACTCCAGGAGCTCACAAGGATATAATATACATATAAAGAAGTAGGCACAAGGGAATTTGAGGGAGAAAGCACTAACTTGGGGTAACAAGGATGGCTTCTCAAGAGACCAAATATCCAAGTGTTTGAAGTCTTTCAAGGAAGATAGAGATTCAAAGAGATGAGTCATAGATTGAGGGCTTAAAGGAAGCTCAGGGATCATCTCCAATTCCTTCATTTTACAGAAGAGGAAACTGAGACTCAGAGAGATTAGATGATTTGTTCAAATTTATATAGGTAGTGTAAGGGCAGCTAGGTGGCTCAGTGGATAGAATGCCAGTCTTAGAGTCAGGAAAACTCATCTTCCTGAATTCAAATTTGGCCTCAGACACTTACTAGCTTGTGACCCTAGGCAAGTCACTTACCCCTATTTGCCTTAGTTTCCTCATCTGTAAAATGAGCTGGGGAAGGAAATGGAAAACTACTTTAGTATCTCTGTTAAGAAAACCCTAAATGGTGTCATAAAGAGTCAGATATTACTGAAAATCATTGAACAACACATGTAGTAAGTATCAGAGGTGAAATTTGAACCCTGCTCTTATGACTCCAGTGAGGAGTCTCTCCACTCTCCACAAGTACTTCTCTACTTCCTTAGATGAGGAGGGCATGTGTGCCAGGTGTGGAGGAAGGCCTGTTGCAAATACATAGTGGTGAGAGAAGAGAGGACAAGATCAAGGAAAAGCTATTATTCCACTCTACTTGAACAGAGAATAATGAAGAAGATCATCTGAGATGAGGCCTGAATGCCAGAATCAGAAGGTTGTGTTTCAATCTACAAGCAATGGGGAACCACTGAATGTTCTTGAGCAAAGGAGTGACATCGTCAGATCGGTTTATTAGAAGGATTACTTTGGGCATCACTTATAGCAGGTGTTCTTAACCTTTTTTTTTTCGATCATGATCCACTCTGGCAGTCTGGTGAAGCCTAGGGGACCCTTTTCAGAATAATGCTTTAAAATTTATACTATAAACTACATAGGATTACAGAGGAAATAGTCATCAAAATATTAAATAAATAAGTTCATGGACCTTGGGTTAAAAACCCCTAATGTATAGGATGTAGTGGAGAAAATAGAGATGGGTTGTTGAGAGACCTATTAGGAGACTATCATAGTAGCCCAGGCCCCCTGTGCCACACATTAACTCCTTACTTGGTATTGATATCTAGTTCAGACAAACCATTCATTCTCTTAACGAACCTAACTGTGAACATTGGAAGAATTCAGTGCTTCCCCTTGTGAGCCACCCTGTGAGCCCAGGTCCAGAAAATGGCAGGAGAGGACAGTTCCAAACTTCTGAAACCTCCATCTTACCAAGAAGAGCCAGCAGCTGCTGTCCCTGGCCTTCTCTGCTGCATCATGTCCTTCCTGTGAAGGTAGGAATCCATCATCTCTAGCACCATGCTGCTTTACTCCCATGGATGAGGTCAAGGGATCGCCCAGTGTCTGGCCTGGCTTCTGGCACTGTCACAGTTATTAGTAGGATTTCCACGTATCTTTTCCTGCTAAATAATGGCTTGTACCCTGAACCACCAGAAGGTATACTTGGAGTGTTTATCCTGGAGAAGAGAAGACTTGAGGAGATTGTAGCTGACTTCATACGGAAGAAGTTGTTCCCAAGGAGTAGAAGAAGGAACAAAGCAGGAAAGGTGTTCTGGCTTGGTATAAGAAAGAACTTCCTGACAATTACTGCCATACCAGGGGAGATACCAGAGGATAAAGATCCAGGATAAAACACTGCAGATGCTTCAGCTACAAGGTCTCCTAGCTTCAGCTGGTTTCTCCCCTGCCCTTGTTATAACTACCCTCTTTCTTGTTAGTGTGATCCAAGACACACCAGTCCCCTTCCCATTTTATGGATTCTCTAAATGCTCTGTGGAAGTCATTCAATCAACCAGCATTTATTAAGCACTCACAAAGAAAAGCAAACACAATCCTCTTGCCCTTAAGGAGCTTACTGTCTAAAGGGAGAGACAACAAGTGGAAGTGTTGCCACTGCAGTCCACCATTGCTCCCTTGTACTATTTTGGGAAGCCTTGGGGCAGGAGCATAGGAAAGAAACCTCGCATGTAGTGTAAGGTACTGGCTGTACCCTCTTCTGTCTTCATACCCCATAATACCCCACTCTCTGTATGGTATTGACAGTACCCAAACTTTTAACCCTAGTCTACCAGATTCAACTTCTTCCCACACTCAGACTATACCCTTTCTTACATGAATCACTGCTCTTCCCCACATAGCTTGACTTCACCCTCTATCATCCACTCCCAAGACCCCCAGCATCATCCCATTCCTTCTGAATCCTCTAGGACTCATGACATAATGGAAAATATTAATCAAGGGACCTAGTTTTGAATCCCAATCAGACTTTCTACTTTCGTGGCCATGGGCATTAAGTGCCCCAAGTGTCTCTTCTGTATAGTGAAGGGGTTGGATTAGAGACTCTCTAAGATGCCTTCTGGTTCTAAATCCAGTGATTTCCCTTTTCCCTGCCTCTCCCATTTTAGCACTGGGTGTTCCTCTTCTCCTGGGTGTGACCCACTTCATATCTGGTTATCCCACGTCAAGTCTAGGTGACCCACTTCATTTCTGGGCACGCTCTGGCTGTGCTTTACCCTGTCTCACTATCTCATGGCATAACCCTTTGCAGGGCTTCATCTTCCCTGGCTACTTTCGTTAGTACCTCTGTCGCTAGCTTCAGCATTGATCTTGTCTGTCACATTGCACTAGTAGCACCAGCAATGTCATCGAGTAACATTTATTCAGTATCTGGCACAATGCTTAATTGGGCAGAGGAGTGAGACAAGCAGGTTCTTTGTGAGGATCCACTCTTCTGCTTGCTCTATCCTACCTTGTTTCCCTCTGCATCCATCACACATTTCTTTTCTTCATCTGTCTTTCTTCTCTTTCTCCTCAATAGAGGTTACCTCTTTTTGCCAAGGAAATGAGCCCTTCTTATAATAATAATAGCTTCCGTTCGTTTACGGAGTTTTTCCCTCACAACAGCTCTCACAGGTAGAGAGTGCAAATATGATTATCTCTATTCTACAGATGATAAAACCAAGGGCCAGAGAGTATGCACACTGGAAATAGCATGGGGCATCTGGAACTTTGCTCTAGGTATCAATATAAGCTCATACATTTAAAGCCGGAAGGGACCAGTCCAACCCTCTCATCCAGGGAGATTTCTTCTCCCTAGTAAACTCATCCTTAGTTCTCCCAGACCCAATCCTCCTCTGCCTTTCCTTTCCACTGTGCTCTTGAGAACCCCCCTCTATTGTTAAACTTCTCTTCACCCGAGATCTTTTCCATTCACATTCCCTTTATCTTCTGCGGCTCATTGAAACCTAGTTTCCTTCTGAAACTACTACATTTTTTGAAACCCTTTCCAAGGCCAACTGCCCCTTCTCTTACATCTTCTGACACCTAGAGCCAAGAGGAGGAGTTCAGATTCTCCTCACTCTGCACAACTACTTTGGGACCTCTTTTCTACCATCATCCCTAATCAACTATCTCTCTTCTATAGTTCACTCCATCCTGTCTAAGTCCTGCTTGCTGACATTGATGGACCTACAGGTCACTTTGCCTCCTCCTTACTAGGTTTAGTCTCACAGTTATCTTCTCCATCCCAAGCCCCGCTTCCTTTAAACACCTTGACTTCACAGGTCCTCAACTTCCCAATTCTTATGACCTCCTGTAGTCTACCTCAACCATGTATCTATGTGACATCTTAGACACCAATCCTTATTCCTCTCACCTGAATTTCCCTAAGGTGTTAGAATACTTAGCTGGAACTTTTAGTTATGGGCAATAGTAGTGGTAGGATTCAAACCTAGGGCCCCTGACTCCAAAACCACCACTACACTATGCTCTCATCACTGCTAATGGAACTATAGGTTCTTCACTATAGGCAGTGACTTCGTCTCGTATAGATTTTAAGTCCATAAAGCCTGGGAAAATATCTTGGGTATAATAGATATTCAGTAAGTGTTTATGGAATGAGTGATGGCCATTGATGGAAGAAAGAGCCCTGGACTTGGAGTCAAAGGAGACCTAGGCTAAAGTCCCAGCTCTTCTATATCTTGACTTTGGGCAAGTCACTTTCCTTTCTGGGACTCACTTTCCTTCTTTGTACAAATGAAAGGGTTGGGCTAGATGATCTCTAAGGTCTTTTCAAGCCCTGACATTCTATTTATTAAGTTCTAAGGTCTCTGATACTCTATTTTCTTTTTTATTATTAATTTATTTTGATTTATCAACAATCACTTCCATATGCTTTTGAATTTAAAATTTTTCTCCCCCTTCCTCCCCACCCCTCCCCAAGACGGCACACAATCTGATATAGGCTATACATATACATTCCTATTAAACATTTTCACATTAATAATGTTGTAAGTAAGAATTAGAACCAATAGGAGGAACCACCAGAAAGAGGAAACAAAACTCAACAGAAGAGAAAAAAAATAGCAAACAGTATACTTCGATCTGCATTCAAATTCCGTAGTTCTTTCTTTGGATGTGGATAGTATTTTCCATCACAAGGCCTTTGGAGATGTCTTAGATCCTTGTATTGCTGGGAAGGGTTAAGTTTATAAATATTAGTCATCGCACAACATGACTGTTATTGTGTACAACGTTCTCTTGGTTCTGCTCACTTCACTCAGCATCTGATACTCTATTTTCTACAATGCCTTACAGCTCTGATGTTCTAGGTGCTATGTTCTAGGGTTCCTTCCTTCTTGGACGTTCTGTCATTCTTTACTTCCATCCATCATTCAAGCCAATTGTATTCATTTTCTCCCAAGTCATGAAATCAGCTGATCTGAATCTTTCCTTCATTCTGTGGTCCTGGGGAGGTATCTGAGAGCAGAGGAATGGTCTAGAGCAGGGGTTCTTAACCTGAGGTCTGAGCATGTTGGATTTTTAAAATTGGTAATTATATTTCAATACAATTGGTTTCCCTTGCAATACTATATATTTAGTTTTATATATTTAAAAATACTAGTTTGAGAAGGGGTTGAAAATTTTCTCCAGAGCACCATGAGGCTCCATGATACAAAAAAGGTTAAGTATCCCAGGTCTAAATGCAGGGAAGTAGAAGGAAGTATTTGAAGAATTAAGAGATATCATGAAGTCCCCAACTGCCCCCACTCCAACCCTCCACAAGTTGACTCTTTTACCTTCTCTGAGAACTTGTGTACGATCTTTGTAAGGTTTATAGCAGACATTTTATAAAACTGAAAGTTTGTTTGGATCCACACACTACAATAAACCCTAAGTGAATCAGAACTCTAGTTTTTAAGTCATAAAAACTAGGAGAAATAATACAATTGTCTCAGTTATGGAGAGAAGGAAAATTTTATCAACCAAACAACAGACGAATCCATTGGAGACAAAATCAACCAGATTGATTTATGAGGATAAAATGATTTTGGACAACAAAAAGCAATATCTCTAAAATTAAAAGAAAAGAAGCAGATGGAGGAAAAATATTTGCAGCAAATATATCAGCTAAAGGCCTGCCATCCATAATCTATAAGAAATGAATGTAGATTTATAAGTTTGATGGAATGCACTCTCCAATGGAACACTGGCACAGTGAGCAAAGGACGCAATCAGTCAATTTACAAAGGACAAACTACAAAGAGTTTTTGATTCCCTAATAACAATCAGAGAAATGCAAATCAAGATAATCTTACACTTACTATAATGACAAAATGACAAGAGATAACCCTTGGTTCTTGAAGATTATGTCCACAGAGCATAATCTCTGGCTACTTCTTTTTGCTTGGAGTTCTGGCCATACACTAAGTCTACTTTCTGAGGACCAGCTTATGAAGAGGCCCATCACCAGTAGACTGAACACTTGGGTGTTGAATTCTTTAGCCAAAACAATCCAGGAAACAAAGAAAAACACAAATTGATCCTCTCTGCTATGCCTGACCCCACCTCTGCTCCTGCTGTGTTGATGGAAGAATAGTATGAAAAGAGGAGAGTGTGTTAATACTCACACAATTTTTAGGTGGTCTGTAAACTTTAACTTAGCTGTCAGGACACTAACGTGTGAAGAACATCATAAGAGTGAAATTGATTATATTTTAACAGATAGGAGGCAACTCAATACTGGTGAGGGATACCATTCTTGAATCAGCTCAGACCACCAACTTGTTAGAGCAAAGGCAGAAAATTAGGATGAAGCTAGAAGAATAAAAAAGCTAAAAAAGACAAGGCATGCAATTAAATAAATTATTTAATTTAAATTATTTTAAATAATTTATTTAATTAAATTATTTTAAATAATGACTTATTTAAATAAATTACAATAATGAAATATGGCATGTGTTGCTATGGAGATAAGAGACTTAAGCAAACACATTCCCATTCCAAGTTCAAAAATATTATCAACTCATGAACTATGGGATAGCATCTGCTTAGATCTTTCATCTCCAGAACAACACAGGAGCTACAGAAAAATGGGATAAGATAAGAAAGAAGAATATAAACTCAGTTTACAATATTTCATATAAAAGTCTGACTGATGTAACTCACTTGCCTCAATGAGGAGACTCAAAAAGCTAAAAAAGAAAAAGCTTGTTAGTAGCAAGTTGTTAGATTCAAGGTACAAAAGAAGACATTTTTTGAACATGGTCAATGTAAGAATTTGTCTTGCTTGAATATGCATATTTGTTAAAAGGGTTTTCCTTTTCTTTTTCTTTTTTTTTCAAAGTAGAATAGAGAGGTGGGAGGGAGAGAAAATAGTTTTTGTTCATTGAAAAAATAAAATTAAACTTTAAAAAGCAGTAAAAACAAAAAAAGCATATTACTTAGCAAATACCTGACTTGCTTACTTGCCAAAAGGATATGTGTGATAGCCAAGGGCAATTTCAGTTTAGAATATCAGGTCCTTTGTAAAATCTTACAGAGAAGGATGGCAGAAAATTATGAGTGTTATTACTTCATAAAACAGAGAGAAGCAATGGAAGGTAAAATCAGCTTAAATAAAGTTTCATGAGAGACCTAACCAAGTGAAAGCATCTCAAGCACATTTAAGGATGAAATTGGAAGGAAAATAAACAGAAAAAAAAATGTGAAAGATCTTCAAGGATTTTTATAACAGACTCTTGTCACCATCAAAGTGTCATGAATTCATGGGATTAAGTCTAAGGGTTGAAGAGATACTAATAATAGTTAATTTTACTTAGTGCTTTAAGGTTTGCAAAAGCATTTAATATGTATTATCTCATTTGATCCCCACAACAACCCTGGGAGGTAGATGCCCAGGCCTTTTGTCTGATCCTCAACATTTAACAGCAAATGCTCTCTCAATGTATAATATGGCAAATTTCCATACAACTAAAAGATGAAAGTAAAATTCAACACACAACTCATTTGGATTCCACTGGGATTTATTGAAAGACATTAGTTTGGGTTGGCTGGATCTTAAATGATTAGCTTGCTGTTCTCTATTTGTATGTACTTCACTCAGTGTTTGGTACATAAAGTACTAAAATAAATGCTTTTTCATTTATTCATTCACTCATCTATCCATCCATCCATCCATCCATCAATTCATGGTGAATGCAAGGAATGTTAAAACTCCCAAGGCTGCTACAGATTCTTCTAGATAAAAGGGCATGTTCCTTCAGTTCTGTAAAGTTCTTGGTCCTCTGCCAGCCTTTTTCAGGCTAATACAAGCCTCAGCATTCATGTTAGGGTCGTAGGACAAATCTTTGACAGCAATGCCATTGAGACTGGGTTGTTCTTGTTTATACGGAGGAAAAGTCATGTTTCTAATGCTACTCCTTATGAGTAAAGGTCTATGTTTTAAATGTTGTTGTAGATTTAAGAGTGCTAATTGGTCAGGGCACACAATTCTAACCTCATGGACATCCTTTTCTGAGTGCTAATTGGCCAGGCCACATGTGTGTAAGATCATGGACAGTCTTTCCCTGCCCATGGTTAATTTGGGGGGCAACAGGGCCTTGTCATACATTCAAGACCCTCACTGACTTAAGATGTAGGTGGCTGTTATTTGTAAAGAAATGTGACGGACTCGTTCTCATAAAAACCAAAAACCAAAAACAAACAAACAAATAAGCAAACAACAACAACAACAACAAAACCTGAAGGATGATATGTAGTCAGTGACATTGAGAAGTGGCAACTATTTCCGTATGGGAAGTATGCTCAGATTGGGTGCCAATAATTATCCTGAGAATAACCTCAAAAGAAGCTACTGTCATCTTCACATGGGACTGAAGACTTTTATAAAAATTATAAGGAAAAAAAACCCTGTTGAATTTTTGGCATGGAAACTTATGAGATTACAAGCAACTGTGCTTGAAAGGAAACGATTAACCCTTAACACACAAGTAAAAAAGACTGCAATAATCCATACTTTAGCATAAATGTTTCTTCTGCTTTGAAAAGAAGACTCAAAATGGGGACTGCATTTGAAGTTTTGGTGGATGACCAATGAAAATTACATAAAGAATTATACCGCATAACGTTGTTATTCTTCATAAACTAACAGATGACAAATCCTCATGCTGCAACTACAAACCCCCTAATCTCCTTTAAAAAATGCTCAGATGAACTGTACTCCAGAACATTATCACAGCTAAGACTATCATCATAACTCCTCAGACATAAAGTTAATCCACATATGTCTCAGAACAATGTTTTTAATAGATGCTGCCATAGAAAACATTCATAACTTCCAACCAACGTGATTAGGAAAGCTTTCAAAATATAAAGACCTAGCAGAATTAATCAACACCATATAGAAACAGGAAGAAGTATAATATTGTTCCCATTATCCTCTCTGCTCCTGGATTTGTCTAGAAGATAGACTGCATCCAAATGCTTTTTACTACATTATGAAAATCTTATCATTTTATCCACCAGTGCAATAATTTGACAAATAAACAAACATGAAGGAATTATAGCAGGATAGTTACATGTCCCAAGGTTATTTCTGTCTAGTTCCACTGCATAAAAAGATGAGAAGAATGAAGTAATGATAATGATAATAGCTTAATTACCATTTAACCTCATGTCTATAGAAAGAAATTAGTATATCATTAGCCTCTTGGATTGTAACGTGCGTCAAATCAGTTGAAATTAGGTACTGGCTAATAAGAAACAGCTGCTGAGGACACAAGTGGAGCGTCCATCCTTGGACTTTAGGATCACCATCCTGATTGTGCACATAGAAGAGGAAGAAATAATGCCAAAAGGAGAATGAAGATGGGGAAAGCATCATGGAACACAGATCAAGAGATCTGTAGCCACCTGAGACCATCCTCTAACTGCCTCATTTTATCGTTAAGGAAACTGGGGCCAAATGACTTGTCCAAAATCACACAGGGAGTAAAATGGCAGAGATGGGATTTGGACTCAGGAACTCTTAAGTACAGAGGCAGTGATCTTCCTACTATACCAGGTAATGGTGGATTACACCAAGTGCACATGAAAGTAACCTATGCTGGCAGCAACACATCTGAGAGGGCATCGAGGGATTATTTCACAAGGTATCTGAAGAAGAGGAAGGCACAGAAGTCATAGAGAAAGTCTCAGACTCAACTAATAGTTTTTAAAAAACCTTATTGAAAGAAAATCAGCTATCAACCTGTCTGCCCACTACCTTCCCATCTGGATGTAATTTTTTATGAGAATAGTCTATACATACTTCAAGGGCATGCTTCATAAAGGTATTCGAAGGGTGAGAGAAAGAGAAGAGTCTATGGTGACTCTAAAATCTTGAACATGGATGACTGGGAAGAGAGTGATGGCATATACAGAACTGGGTTAGTTGGGAGAAAGGGTAGATTTAGTAGGCGAGGAAGATCATGAGTTCAAGTTTGGTGAATTATGATGCATTTAGAGAATTAGTGAGGTTTCTAGGGGTTGATACAAGACTGGAAGTCAGAGGAGAAATTAGGCCTTATTTAGATAGTTTGAAAAGTATTCTTTTTCTTTCAAGTACAAAATTTGAGCTTATTATAAAAAGCTACCTACTGATTTACCTTGATTATAATAAACTCATAGATGGCAAGAATAGTGCTTACCCTGCATTTTGCATAAGTCCCAGTAAACTGAGCATTTTGTTCATGTACTTGGACATGAAGACGTCACAAAGTCCTTGTTACCTTTTGTCTAGAAGAGCAGAGGATGGAAAATTGAATCAATGAACCTAGAATAAGGAGAGAAATAGGTCAATGGAAAATAGATTTTTACATGAACTATCTCTTAATAAAGGTCTCATTCTCAAGTCATGTAGGGAATTGACACAAATATATGAGACCAAGAATCATTTATAAATGGTTTTCAGAAAAAGATTTGCAATTTGTCAACAACCACATGAAAGGTTGTTTCAAATCACTAATAATAAGAAAAAATATAAATTGTGACAACTTGGACATTTCACCACAAACCAAGCAAGTTGGCAAAGATGATAAAAGACAGAAATGGTCGATGTTGGAAGAATTGGAGAACACTAATATACTGTTGGTGAAGCTTTTAAGTGGTCCAATTGATGTAGAAACCATTTGAAGTTATGCAGGAAAGTCACTAAGCTTCTCACTTAAGAAGTGAGAAGTAACTCGTTGATCACTAGATGTCTATCCCAAGAAAGCCAAAAATAGGAAGAAGGGTCCCATACATGACAAAATGGTCATAGTAGTATTTTTATGGTAGCCAAAACCAAACCAAAACAAAACAAAAACCCAATCCTAAGTAAAGTGGGTGCCCAGTGATGATCAAATTGTGATATATGATATAATAGAATATCATTATGCTGTAAGAAATGACAAATATGAAAAAGTCAGAGAAAGAAGGGAACATTTATATAAATTGATGAAGAGCGAATGAAGCAGGACTAGGAGAACACTATACACAATGACCACAATGATGTGAATGAAAAGAATACTAAAAGGAAGTTGAATTCTGAGTAATAATGATGTCCAATTTTGGGGAAGCAGATAATAAAATATATTTACTTTCTCTTGGTAGAGTAGTGAGGGAGCTCACGTGCAGAATGTTAAAATACACTTAAAGATAAGGTCACAGTATCAGTTAGCTTTGCTTACTTGTTTTTCTTGTTTACAAGGTTCACTAACGGGTGAGGAATGATATATCTAAAAACAGCTGTGATATTAAAAACAAAATATGTCAACAAAACTTTTTTTTTAAATAATAACTTCCTGTAATAGATAAATGGTCAAAGGATATGAATAGGAATGTCTCAAGAGAAGAAATCTAAACTATTAACAACAATATAAAAATTCTTCAGATCACTTATAATAAAATAAATGCTAATTAAATCAACTCAGAATTTCCACCTCCCACTCATCAGAGGGCAGTTGTTGGTGGGGCTGTTGTAGGATAGACACATCAATGCACTGTTTGGGGAGCCATGAATTAGGACTGGAAAGCTAATTGAAACTATACCCCAAAAAGTCACTGAATTGTTCATATCTTTTACGTAGAGATGTCACTAGTAGGTGTATTTCCCAAAGAGACCTGAGATGAAGAGAAAAGATCCATTTCTACAAAAATGTTTATGGCAATCTTTTAAAAGAAATTATAGCAAAACACCGAGAACAAAGTGGATGCTTATCAATGACCAAAATATGTTATATTAATATAATATAATATTATTACGCTGTAAGAAATTACAAAAGGGATGAATGAAGATAAACCAGATAAACATGTATGAGCTCATGCACAATGAAGTGAACAGAATCAGGACAACTATTTATACAGTGATGACAACATTGAAAGGAAAACAATTTTTAAAACTTTCAGAATTCTTATTATTAGTGCAATAGCCAATCACAGTCTCTGAAGACTAGTGATGAAACATATCTCCCACCTCTTCAAAAAGACATGATGGACTGAGGTGTAGAATGAAACATACATTTTCAGACATGGCCAATATGATACAAATTAATTTTGTTTGTACTAAAGAGAGGACTTCTATTGTAGAGGTGGGAGGAAGTTGTTGGAATTATGAGGAGGTAGTGATAACAATAAAGAAAGAAAAGATAATCAATAAACATTTAAAATACACAGAAAAGAACAGAAGGGAGTTCATAAGGGGACACAGACTTGGAGGACAGTGTTGGTACTCTTATGTTAGATTGAACACATATGTGAAAAACAAGCTGTATATAATAGATTAATGGTTTTATTACAATCTTCTTTTTCCTGGTTTTCTTTGTATATGGAGATGTTCAATTTTGTTGATGATTTTCTAATTTTCAATAAAAATTTTTAAAGGTAGTGAGTATGAAATTTAAGGTAAATCTTTGTTCCATTTATATCTGCATTTTTAATGGGTGTCACCCACACATCTTTTGAAAGGTGTATTATGAATGTATTTTAAACTGTCTATATTTTTTATTGTAAAAACAATTTCATTTAAATAATTTGCATCTCAAAATAAGGAAAAGGAAAAGGAAGAGAAGGAAAAAGAGAAAGAAGAAAGAAAGAAGACAGAGGAGGAAGAAAAACAAGAAGGAAGAAGTGGCAACCATGCAAAGAATGATTATATGTATTTATAGATGGGGATGGACAGGTAGATGGGGTAGTGCCTGGCTACTCAGAGGCTGGAACACCTCTTGAATCAGTCCTGCCAACGTCACAAATGTGTTCCAAACTGAACACAGGAGTCACTTAATAAATGCTTATTGGAATTTATTTCTTTATTCCCAACCCATCATGGTCCAAGCTAGGTGGTTCCCACCTGGGTAACTGGCCAAGTGGTTGCCAAGGAACTCGTATTAGTATGGTGCTCTGAGTGTGTCCCTCTCCATTTTCCTTCCCTCAGAGCTCCCTATAAGGTTCATAGTTGAACTCCAAAGTACAGAATCCGTAGAAGGAAGCACAGCCACGTTGCGGTGTGAGCTGAGCAAGGCAGCTCCCGTGGAGTGGAAGAAAGGCCTGAAGAGGCTCCGAGCCAGTGATAGATACCACCTGAGACAGGACGGGGCTGTGTGTGAGCTGGGGATCCCTAGCCTTGATGTGGATGACTCTGGAGACTACACCTGTATATGTGGAGAGGAGAAGACCACGGCGTCCTTGACAGTGAAGGGTAAAAACCACATGTTGGAAAATGAGTCTGTAGTTTGTTTCTCTGCTCAATATTACGCTGTCACTCAGACCGTTCTACCCATGACTCCACCTTTCCGTGCCATCCCATGTGTGTCTCTATGGGGTGCTTGTCAGTTTCCCACATTTTGTCTACGTAGCCCCTCTCCCAGGTGCTTCATGACTCCCGATCAGGCTGTCTCATTAGAAGGTCTTGTTTGTGACTCATTCTCAAGCCCCATCTGTTGCAACGTGCTGTGTTTGCCCTCTGTCATATCCCTGTCCAGCCACCTGATATCCTTTCCCCAAGTGTCATATGTTTTCTGTGTCTGTCTGATCATTTCTCAGCCCTGCCTGCCAACTTCATAGAAGGACTGAAGAGCGTAGAAGCCAAAGAAGGGGACATGGCCATGCTGAAGTGTGAATTGAGTAAGGCAGCTCCTGTGGAGTGGAGAAAGGGTTTGAAGAGACTCCGAGCCAGTGACAGATACAGCCTGAGGCAGGATGGGGCTGTGTGTGAGCTGGGGATCCATAACCTGGATGTGGATGATTCAGGAGACTACACCTGTGTGAGTGGAGAAGCAACGACCACAGCGACCTTGACAGTGAAGGGTAAAGACAATGTGTGTGGGGAAATGGCCGTGGATTTGGTTTTCTGCTGAGGGTCATCTTGTCCACCCCATCTGTACCTGTCTCATCTCGCTGTTTCCATGTGTGTCATTCTGGGCTGTCTCCTGACTGTCTTCCAGGCTGCTCTGTGACTCTAAAGCACGCTGCTACCGAAGAGGAAATGATCTGTGCCCATCACCAGACTGTTGCTTCCACAACAGTCAGTTCCCATCCTCTGGCTTTGTGCTTTTCCTTTGATTTCTATGTCAAGCTATCTCCCAGCATTTTTTGGCATTTTGTGTCTATCTGACCCTCATTGTCAAGCTCAGGGAGTGTCTGCGGAGCATGGTAGCCACAGAAAGGTCCAGGGTCCTCCTGTACTGTGAGTGTACTGAGTGCAGTGTTCCCATGGCATGGAGGAAGGGGATAAAGAGGCTTAAAGCCCGTGATATGCAAAGCCTGAGTCAGGATGGGAGCTCTGTGTGAGCCGGTGAGCTTCATGGATGACTAGAGACTTTACGTGTTGTGAGGAAAAGACCATGGTGACCCTACTTGTAATGGGTATATTGAACATGGGATTTCTCACTCTTCTCTGTTGTCTCCTAATTCTGCTTTGTCTGTTTTCCTCCTCCCCACCACTGGCCAGAAGGCTGTGGCTCTGCTTGGCTTTCCCTGCCTGTGTAAGAAACTTTGCCTTCCTTTGTTTAGCACTCTAGAGTTCAGTATTTGGTGGTGTGAGTTAATTAAGGTGTCTATTTTCCTGGTTTCCTTTCCATCCCTGGCCTCTGGTTGATGGGTCTGTTCTCATCCAGATGACCACAGAATAAAGTCTGAGGAGACTTGAGTTCCCCTGGGTGGGCTGGTCTGAGTGCAATCTCTCTTCATCTTTCCTTTCCCAGCCCTACCTGCCAAGTTCATTGAAGGACTACAGAGCATGGAAGCCATAGAAGGGACCTCATCCACAATGCGTTGTAGGCTAAGCAAGATGGCCCCAGTGGAGTGGAAGAAGGGGCTAAAGAGGCTCCGAGCCAGTGACAGATACAGCCTGAGGCAGGATGGGGCTGTGTGTGAACTGGTGATCTTCAACCTTAATGTCGATGATGCAGGAGATTACACTTGTGTGTGCGGAGAAGAGAAGACCACAGCGACCTTGACCGTGAAGGGTAAAGACCATATGTGGGGAAAATGACACATGGTTCGGTTTTGTCTCCTGTATTGCCTTCTCAGCAAGCCCACCCTTTGCCTACCATGGTCTCTCTCTGTGCTGTCTCCTTCACAAAGTCCTCCTTCCCTGTCTCCCTGTTGATCTGTGACTCCCTTCTCAGGATGATCCAAGATTGATTCTCAGCATACTTCCTTCAACTTCCTTCATGTTCAGCCTTCTCCCACCTTCCCAAGAGTTTCATGTTCTCTATGTCTGTCTGACTGTTTCTCAGTCCTGCCTGTCCAATGTATAGGAAATTGCAGAGGTCACAAAATGGGCCACCCAGCGCTATGAACTGAGTTAGCCCCCATAAGGAGGAATGAAGGAAGAGTCTGCAGAAGCCAACCACAACCACAAGTTGAAACGTGAGGGTTGCTGAGGGATAGGAGGCAAAGGATAGGATAATCAGGTAGACTTTGCTGTTTGAAGAGCTAGACCCAAAGAGCAGTGATTCATGGAGCCTTGAGGGGTCTATAGTGGAATGCCCCAGAGATCTGTCCTTGGTCCTGTGCTGTTCATTATTTTTTGTCAATGACTTGGATGAAGCAGAGATGATTTGCCTATCATCCGTGCAGATCATATGAAGCCAGGAGGGTAAAATGACACAGTAGAAGATTAAGTTAAGATCCACGTAGTTTTTAAAAAGCAAGCATGATATCTGGGTCTAATAAGATGAAATCGAATGAAGATATATGTAAAGTCCTACAGTTAGGTTCAAAAATTCAAATACTTGAGTACAGGATGGAGGAAGCAAAGAGACAGAACAGTTCGTTTAAAAAACAAAAGCAACAACCACAACCCTCAGAGTATCGATGGACAACAAGCTTAATACAATCAGCTGTGTGATGCAGGATGCAAAAAAACTAATGTGATTTTAGACTGCATTAGTAGAAGTATAGAATTCAAAAGAGGGTGAAGATAGCTCTCCCTAGCCCCTGCCATTTGCGATTCTTGTCAGACCTACAGGGTATATTGTGCTCAGCTCTGGGTGCCACTGTTGGGAAGGATGTTGACAAGCAGGAACGTTACTAGAGTGATCAGGATGAGGAGAGAACTAGAGGCCATGTCATACATAGGAGGATCACTTGTACTTAAGGGCTAAGAAGGAAATGGTCTCTGTCTTCAAGTAGTTGAGGGACATGTCAGAGCTATGCAAAATTGGAATGGGCTGCCTTGTGAGGTAGTGAGCTCACCAGCACTGGGAGTCATCAAGAAAACACTGGATCAGGGCAGCTAGGTGGCACAGTGGATAGAGCACTGGTCCTGGAGTCAGGAGGATCTGAGTTCAAATCTGGCCTCAGACACTTACTAGCTGTGTGACCCTGGGCAAGTCAGTTGACCCGATTGCCTCCAAAAAAAAGTGGAAAAAAAGATACTGGATCCCTATTGTCAGGGATATTGTACAGGTGATGGACCAGATGCCCTTGGACATCCCTTCCAACTCTAAGAGAGGCACTGTGTGAATTGGTGATCCGTAGGGTGGATGTGGTTGACCCTGGAAACTGACATATGCATGAGAAAGAGAGAAAGATGATGGTGACTTTGTGAAGTTTATCCTGAATATGGTACCCTTAGTCCACTTCTCCCTTGCTGCCTCTTAGTTGTTTTATCTGATTCTCTCCTGTCTCTATTAACCACAAGGCTGTCAGTTGTGGTCAGCTCCCCTCTCCTATGTCTGATTTCTCACCTGTCCCCGTGTAGCATGCCTCTGTGTGCCTGCAGTGATTAGTGGTATTAGTTGAAGTGTTCCGTTCATTTCTGTCTGCCCTCTTGCTTCTTTGTGATGTCATGGTCCCAGCTGTTTGGGCTGTTTCTGCCCTGCAGGCCAGCCCAGCTAATGCTGGGAAAGGCTGTTTCCCTGGATGGGCATCTCTGAGGTAGCTTCTCTCCATCTTCCCCTCTTCAGCCCTGCCCACTCGGTTCATCAAAGGTCTGGGAAGTATGGAAGCAGCTGAAGGGGCCACGGCCACCCTACACTGTGAGCTGAGCAAGGCAGCCCCTGTGGAGTGGAGGAAGGGGCGGGAGAAGCTCCCAGCCAGTGACAGATACAGCCCAAGGCAGGATGGGGCTGTGTGTGAGCTGGTGATCCACAGGCTGGCCATGGAAGATGCTGGAGACTACACCTGTGTGTGCGGTGAAGAGAAGACCACAGCAAATCTGAGTGTCAAGGGTAAAGATGACATACAGGGAAATTGGCAGCTAATTAAGTTTTCTATCCATTATTGTCTTGTCACCTACCCCATCCCTTCTATGCTGTCTTTTTTGTTTCTTCTTCACACATTCTAGTTTTTCTGTGTTTCCTCAGTCCTGCTTGTGTCTTTTTCTCAGTTTCAATCTTCTCCATTTTTCTAACTTTCCCTCCTTTATGTTTGTATCTACCTACCTTCCATGGCCCAGAGTATCTCATGTACTCCATATCTGCCCAACTATTCTTTAGCCATGCTATATAAATTTATGGAAAAACTACAGAGTATGAAGGCCCCAGAAGTGGCCACCACCACACTGCACTGTGAATTGAGCAAAGTAGTTCCCAAAGAATGGAGGAAGGTTCTAGAGACATGCAGGGCCAGTAATAGATAACACCTGAGGCAAGATGGGGAGAGATGTAGGCCAGATCATAGACTAATCCGGGGCATTTGGACCTAATTGAATGACTGGGACCAAAGAATAATTAATATTGGATAGAAGTCAATTTGCAAAGAGGTCTCTGATATAGATGCTCTGTCTGTAGATGTTTCCTTATCCTTGTGGTGTTTCCCATTTTTATCAATGACTTGGATGGCCATGCTTACCAGACTTGCAGACTAGAAGAGATAACTAATATGTTAGGTGACAGAATCAGAATCCAAATAATTCTCAATGGGCTAGAAAGTCTTCCACTTGGGTTCCAAAAGCCAATTACACAAGTACAGAAAACAACAGGCAAAGACATACTGTATTTGATATGGAAAAAAAATCCTGAAAAGTAGTAATCGATGGCATGCTCAACATGAGTCAGCAGTATAACATGGCAGCCAGAGAAGATGATACAATTTTAGGCCCCACCAAGAGAAGCTTGGAGTCTAGAATAAAGGACATGAGGGTTCTGCTCTTGTCACATTTGAGTACAACGTTTGGTGCTCAGTGAAGCCTTCAAGGAAGTACGCTGACAAAGTGGAAGACATTCACAACAAAGAGAGAGAACCTGGAGACCAGGCTGTACAGGGACCAGCTGAAAAATCTAAGGATGGTTTTTTTCTTGGGGAAGGGAAGATTAGGAGGAGGAAGGGAAACACAACAGGAGATTTGGAGACATGACATGTGACTGAAAGTTTAAATTTGTTCTGATTGATCACAGAGGGCAGAACTCAAATCAATGGCAGGGAAAGCTGAAGGGAAGAATAGACCTCCTTTATATAATGCATAGAGAGCTAGGTGGTACAGTGGATGAATTTGACTAGGGGTCAGGAAGATTGAGTGCCTCAAACCTTTACTCTGTGTGACTCTGGGCAAGTCACTTAGTCTGTCTCAGTCTCAGTGTGCTCATCTATAAACTGGGAATAATAAAGCATCTACCTCAAAGGGTTGTTGTGAAGACCAAATGACATAGCATACAGAAAGTGCTTTGCAAACTGTAAAGCCCTATATAAATGCTAGCTATTATGATTCTGTCATACCAGATGAGCTATATGGAAAGCACTTTGCAACTCTTCAAGTATTCTTCAAATGCTATTATTGTTATTATTATTATTATTATTGATAATGGAACAACTCCCTAATGGTTAAAGTTGTGAAGAAGTACAATGGGCCGGCTCACATAATCAGGAATACTCCATTAATAGAAATCTTCCAGGGAAGTCTTGATAGTCACTTTTTCAAGGATCTGGTAGACAGAGAGCACTGTAGAGAGACACGGGATGAGATTGGAGTAGACGACCACTGAACTCCTATTCAGCATTGATTCTTTGACTCGATGGCTCCATTGGAGAAGCGGAGCCTGAACTGGTGATTCATGGGCTGGGCACTGGTGACATTGGAGACTGCCTGTAAGTGTGGAGAAGAGAAGATAGTGGGGCTGCTGATTATAAAGAGTTCCTTGAATATAGGACTTTGTTTCTTCCCTTTTCTCCCTCTGTCACCTCCTTTGTTTGTTACATCCTGAAGTGCATTGTCTGGTGCCATGACTCAAATGTGCATTTGGATTCCCAGTTTCGTTCCCACCTAGGGCTATCTTCTCCTACCAGCACCCTAAACAGTTAGGCCATTTCTCTCCTGGGGGGCTATAAGACAAATGATGAGAAATCATGGATTCCCCTGAATGGGCAGCTCTGAGGCAGCTCCTTTCCATTTTTCCTTCCTAAGCTGTGCCGACTCAGTTCACAAAAGGCCTAAAGATCATGGAGGCCATTGAAGGGTCCATGGTCACCCTACACTGCGAGTTGAGCAAGGTAGCCCCTGTAGAGTGGAGGAAGGGGCCGGGGAAGCTCAGAGCCAGTGACAGATACAGCCTGAGGCAGGATGGGGCTGTGTGTGAGCTGGTGATCCCCAG
>NW_020954598.1:11-5693 GCF_900497805.2 Vombatus ursinus | reverse complement strand
GAGCTGGTGATCCCCAGGCTGGACATGGAAGATGCTGGAGACTACAGCTGTGTGTGTGGGGAGGAGAAGACCACAGCAAACCTGACTGTCAAGGGTAAAGACTGTTTGTGGGAAAATCAGCCAGAGCTTTGGTTGTCTGTCTTTTTTGATGCCTTGTCACTCACCCCAACCCATCTCTTCCCATGGTCTCTATCCCCTTGCCATGTGGTTTTTTTTTTAATGTTTCTTTAGTATTATTTTTCAGCTGCTCTGTGCCAACCCTCTAGGTTCTTCTGAGAAGGAAATATCCTTGTCCAAACCTCAGAGTTCTGCCTACCCTCTCTGCCTTTCTGTTTTCCCTTTTTGTTGTCTATATTCACCTGCCTAGTGCCCTCTGAGGATTCTTATGCTTTCCATGTGTGTCTGTCCAGCCCTCCCGGCTCAGTTCACACAGGTTCTCAAGGCTGTGGAAGCCACAGAAGGGGAGAAAGCCACCCTGCGGTGTGAACTGAGCAAGGCAGCCCCTGTGGAGTGGAGGAAGGGGCCAGAGAAGCTCCAAGTCAGTAACAGATACAGTCCAAGGCAGGATAGGGCAGTGTGTGAGCTGGTGATCCACAGGCTGGCCATGGAAGATGCTGGAGACTACACCTGTGTGTGCGGAGAGGAGATGACCACGGCGATTCTGACTGTCAAGGGTAAAGAGGATGTGGGGGGAAATCAGCCTCTAGCTTCATTTTTTTGTTTCATTTCATTTCATTGTTACTTTGTCCTCCAGCCCAGTGGCTTCCATGATTCCATGTTTTCCATACCATCACTACTCCTACCTTCTCCGTGTAGGTCTTTCTGTATGTTTTCTCCTCCCTATATTTTCTCTGTTCTGTTCACCCCCTGCCCCTAGTACCTTTGCCACCCAAGAAGTCCCCACGTCAATGACATTTCTTGTTCCCATCCTCTCCAGCTTTTACTAATCCCCTCTCCTCTGTCTATGAACCTTCCTACCTCTAGCAAAACTTGTGTTCTCTGCGTGTCATGTCTTGTCATCTCTAGTGTTGTCCCATGGCCCACCCTATAGATGTCATTGTATGTCTTGTCCCCATCCATGATTCTGTAGCTGTCACCTTCCTATATTCCCAATGCCCAAGAGCTAGACACGTCTGTATCTCATTCCTTGCCTGCTGTCCCCACCGCATGGTCCCCAGATGCTCGCTTAGTTTTCCATTCAAAGGTGGCTCCTGGCCACTTGCCCCCTGACCTCAGAGGAGGTTCACATTACCCACATTTGTCTGACCATTTCCCAGCCCTCCCCAACAAGTTCACAGAAGGACTCCACATCACAGAGGTCACAGAAGGGACTATAGCCACACTGTGCTGTCATCTGAACAAGGCAGCCCCTGTAGAGTGGAGGAAGGGGTCAGAGATGCTTCAGGACAGTGACCGATACAGATTGAGGCAGGGTGGGGCTGTGTGTGAGCTGGTGATCCACAGGCTGGACACAGAGGATGCTAGAGACTATACAAGGGTATGCGGAAAGGAGAGAACCACAGTGACTGATTGTGAAGGGTACAAAGAAATACACTAGGGTCTGGTGGAAAGAGTCCTTTGCCTTAAGTCGGACTCAGGAGACCTGGGTTCAAATCCTGAATCACTTGATATGTGACCTTTAGCAAACCCCTGGGCCTCAGTCTCCCCATCTGCAGAATTGGGGATAATTGTGCTGTAACCTCAGATGGCTGTTGTGAAGAAAGTGTTTTTTGAACAAAATACTCTGGAAATATTTATTACTGTTACCAAACAAATACCAGTGTTGTGTTCAGATGTATGTATAGGATTAGCCCATAATTGAATAGGAAGCCTTGAGCAGCAGAGGATGATGGCAGTCACAGACAGGGTTTATTCAGCTGGGGATAAGGGCAGGGAATATTCATGTCGTGGTAGTACAAACCCTGGATTTAGAATTAGAGGATGAGGGTCTAGGTCTTAGCTCTGCTACTTACTTCTTATCTCCTCATCTTAAAAATGAAGGGGTCGTGCAGGAGGACTTATAAGGTCCCTTTCAACTCTATTGTTCTTGTTTATTCATTTTTTCAGTTGTGTCTGATTCTATATGACCCCTTTTGGGGTTTTCTCAGCAAAGATACTGGAACTGTTTGCCATTTCCTTCTCCAGCTCATTTTACAGATGAGGAAGTTGAGGCAGACAGAGTTAAGTGACTTACCCAGGGTCACACAGCTAGTATGTGTCTGAAGCTAGATTTGAACTCAGGAAGAGAAGTCTTCCTGACTCCAGGTCCAGCATTCTATCCATGGTGTCATTTAGCTGCTCTCCTTTCAACTCTATGCCCCTGTGAATTCTACTCTTCCCGTCCCTCTCCCCAATTTTACAGAAAAGGAAACTCCAGCCCAGAGAGAAGTGACTGGCTTAAGATCACTAGGTGAATAGGGGCTGGGCTAAAGCCTTTGGTTCTCTCTCTAGACCTCAGTGGAATAAATTTCGTATTCTGAGGGTGTGAGATACACTGATCATTCTACCCTGCTCCTCCCACCTGCAGCCCAAACGGTGGTGTTCCGGAAACCCCTGAAAAGCCAGCAGGCTGAGGAAGGTGGGACGGCTACCCTTCGGTGTGAACTCTCTAAGCCTGAAGCCCCAGTGATCTGGAGCAAAGGTGGTCTGGAGATTCAGGCTGACAAGAGGATCCAGGTGCGCCAGAGGGGCTGTATTGCCGAGTTGCTGATCAGTCACCTGCAGCTGGAGGACACGGGTGATTACAGTTGTGACTGTGGTGACCAGACCACCAGCGCCACTCTGACTGTCAAAGGTGAGTATGGCCAGCCGGCTGTGGCAGAGAGTATGGGGCCAAGAGACAATCAGTCCTGGTACCTTAGATCCTGTTCTGGGTACCTGGGCAGAGGAGGAAGGTGACGCAGAAGAAGGAAGAGATGGGAACCTCAATGTTTACAAGCACTCGGACTGGGGATAAGCGGCAGCCCCCAGGTAAATCAAGTTAACAAGCATTTATTAAGTGCCTCCTATGTACCAGACATTGTGCTGAGTGCTGAAGATACAACAAAAAGCAACATCCCGGTCCATGCTCTCCAGGAGCTCACAGTCTAATGGGGGAGAAAACAGGCAAACAACTATGTACCGACAAGATTTTTTTTTAAATGGAGAACGCTTCTCAGAGGGAAGGCACTAGCTTTAAGAGGGACTAGGAAAGGCATTCTGCAGAAAGTGGGACTTTAGATGAAACTCCGAGGAAAACAGGGTGCAAAAGCCAGGATGCAGAGATGAAGAGGGAAAGAGTTCCAGGAGTGAGGGACAGCCAGAGGAAATGCCTGTAGTTGGGAGGTACAGCATTTGATATAGGAACATCAAAGTCAGTGTCACTGGATCTCAGAGTGTGGAGGAGGGGAAGTAAGGTATAAGCAGACTAAAGTCTCTGGGATCATGAGGGTGGCCCTTCCTTCTGAGCCCCTGGAAGAGCAATCCCCAGTCTTGGCATCATCCCCTCTGCCTTTGTAGCCCTGCCCGTGGTGTTCCACAAGAAGCTGCAGGCCCAGGATGGGGAGGTGGGCTCCACCGTTCGGCTACACTGTGAGCTCAGCAAGGAGAATGCAAGTGTGGAGTGGAGAAAGGGAGCAGTGCAGCTGTTCCCCTGTGCCAAATATGAGATGGCACTCAAGGGGACCGTGGCCGAGCTCCTCATCCATGATGCTGAGCAGGAGGACACGGGTGACTACACGTGTGATACAGGGGACCAGCAGACCACTGCGACCCTTACAGTCAATGGTGAGCACGATATCTCTCTGGTATCTTCTTCCTCCTCCTGGTGATCCACATGTCTCTTTTATCCTCATCACTAACGTATGCCTTACTTATTGTCATTCCTGAGACATACTTCTCTATACTCATTGCCTGTCCAAGCCTTTGGAATTGGAGATAAAGACAGGGATTTTCCATGGCCCCATCCTCATCCTTACTTCCTATGTGTACTATGTACTCCATCCTATCTATACCTATATGAGTGGGTCTACCAATCTGCTCACCCCTCCAATCAAATAAGCCCCAATCACTTTTCCTAGAAGACCTTTCTGGATGAACCCTACCCACCTTCAATCACTTTAACCTCAGTACTAGAAGACACGTTATACTACAGGCGTACTTCCGTTTCCAAAATGGAACTTTCCTGAAAGTTTTGAATAAATCACAGAATTCTAGTAATCACAGAACACCAAGGCTAGAAAGGATCCAAATTAGCAACCCCATAATCCAGATCCCTTATTTTACAGGGGAAGGAACAGAAACTTAATGTAACTTGCCCAGTGTTAGGCTGACAAGAGTGAGAAAATCAAATTTGATGAAATAAAATCCTGTCTTCCCGTTGGTTTGTATGCTAATTGTGGAGCTGTTTGAATGACTATTTCTTGAGTATTGTGCCCTACAGAAGCACTGAATACATTGTAGTCTCAGGTCTGAATGGCATCTAGCACAGTGGGGAGATATAGGACCGCCCAACCATCAATACTTATAAGAGAAATAGAAGACAAGAACTTTGCCCTTGAGAGTCTTATGGTCTAACAGGAATACAAAGTGAATAGATAAGACACAATTTGCTCTCAGTTACAAAGCAACAACATGAATCCATAAAGCAGAGCCCACTGCCATCCTTCTCTGGTGCCTTGATGTGGCATGGAATGGACCTTAGGCTCTGGAAGACTATGCCATCAGATTCTAGAAAGCAGGACAGGAGTTCAGTCCAGGGCCAGAGGTGGATGGCTTCTACCTCCGAGGACTAGTCTAATTATGTATGGAGGGACTTGTCACCCCTCCAGAAGGTTGGCCACCAGGGAAAGAACTTAGTCTGGTTTTAGTAACTAATTAAGAACCATCTACTAAGGTGTGGAGCGATTGTGCTTAATGTCACTAGTGGGAAACACCCATATTGTCAAGATTATGAATCCTTAGATTTTTAGTATACAATCCGAGCCCCTTAGTACTTAATGGAGTACTTAACTAAAGAAACAGTCACACAGGAATGGAGTCAATCCAGAAGGTTCCCTGGAGGAGGTGAGTTTTGGATGAACTCTCGGTGGAAGTAAGGAGCATGATATTTCAGGTGGGAGGTTGCGGGGTGAGTTAGCATGATATTTGTAAGAAGAATGACAGGCAAAGGGGAGAAGCCAGCACAGAGTAAAGGTGAGTCAACAGTTGACAGAGGAGCCTTTAAAGGCCAGGCTGGGAAGTTTTAGCTTGATCCAGTGGAGGACAGTCTTGGGTAGCCTCTGTCATACTACTCCTAACCCCCCTGCCCCTATGCCTCACCCCACAGCCCCCAAGCCCAAGTTCAAGACTCACCTGCACAGTGAAGAGCTGGAGGAAGGTACTACAGCCCGACTACACTGTGAGCTGAGTGTGGCCCAGGCCACTGTTGAGTGGAGGAAGGAGGGCGAGCTACTGCGGCCTGGCTCCAAGTATGAGATGAGGAAGGAAGGAAGTGTCTGCGAGCTTCTGATACATGGTCTGGAGGCCAAGGACACTGGCGAGTATGCCTGTGTGGCTGGTGATCAGAAGACCCTGGCTACAGTCAAGGTGAAAGGTAAACTCCACTTCTTCTAGAAGGGTACTCTAAAGGGCCATGAATCATAGAAGGTTAGAGCTAGAAAGGACCTGAGAACATGGAAGGGAGGAGTAGAAGGGACCTGAGGG
>NW_020954597.1:2580919-2581478 GCF_900497805.2 Vombatus ursinus | reverse complement strand
GACTTAAGGAGGGTATAACATACATACTCAATTGGGTATGGAAATCTATTTTACCCTACAGGAAAATAAGGGGGGGAAGGGGACAAGAGAGCAGGGGGATGATAGAGGGGAGGGCAGATTAGGGGAGGGGATAATCAAAAGCAAACACTTCTGAGGAGGGACAGGGTCAAAAGAGAGAATAGAATAAATGGGGGGCAGGATAGGATGAAGGGAGATATACTTAGTTTTTCACAACAGGAGTACTATGGAAGTGTTTTGCATGACTACACATCTATGACCTGTATGGAGATGGTTGCCTTTTCAATGAGGGTGGGTGGGGAGGGGAGGGAGGAAGGGAGAACATTTGTAACCCAAAGTTTTAAAAACACATGTTAAAATTAAAAAAAAATTTTTTTAAAAAGACAAACTTTCAAAAAAAAAAGTGAAGAATATGATATATGAAGAACACAGCTATGTAATTGAAGTCAGAATTAACAAGCAACTAAACTCCAAACCAATGAAAGAAAATTGCAGTTTACACATTGAAGTTAAAGCATTGTTCCTTTTTTTCTCTTTTTTC
>NW_020954597.1:2580442-2580845 GCF_900497805.2 Vombatus ursinus | reverse complement strand
CACAACAGAAGAAAAAAAAATAGCAAATAGTATGCTTCGATCAGCATTCAAACTCCATAGTCCTTTGTCTGCATGTGGATAGCATTTTCCATCATGAGGCCTTTGGAGATGTCTTAGATCTTTGCATTGCTGTGAAGAGCTGAGTCTGTCAAAGGCGGTCATTGCACAATGTGGCTGTTGCTGTGTACAATGTTCTCCTGGTTCTGCTCACTTCTCTCAGCATCAGTCCATACAAGTCTTTCCAGGTTTTTCTGAAGTCTACCTGCTCATCATTTCTTCTAGCACAATAGTATTCCATTACATTCATATACCACAACTTGTTCAGCCATTCCCCAATGGATGGGCATCCTCTCAATTTCCAATTCTTTGCCACCACAGAACAAGCTGCTATAAATATTTTTGT
>NW_020954597.1:2571978-2580395 GCF_900497805.2 Vombatus ursinus | reverse complement strand
CATGTGGGTCCTTTTCCCTTTTTTTATGATCTCTTTGGGATACAGACCTAGTAGTGGTATGGCTGGATCAAAGGGTACGCACAGTTTTATAGCCCTTTGGGCACAGTTCCACATTGCTCTCCAAAATGGTTGGATCATTTCACAACTCCACCAATAATGCATTAGTGTTCCAATTTTCCCCCATCTTCTCCAGCATTTTTCATTTTCCTGTTTTGTCATGTTGGCCAATCTGATAGGTGTGATGGGGTACCTCAGGGTTGTTTTGATTTGCCTTTCTCTTATCAATAGTTAATCCAATGATCTTTAAATTATCTCTTCTTCATCTGTTTTTCAGGTCAGTTGTTTACCCCTTTAGTTTCCAGTTCTTTCCTACTGCAAAAAAAAGAGCTGCTGTAAACCTTTTTGTACCTATGGGTCCTTTTCCTCTTCCTTTAATCTCTTTGGCATATTGACCCAGTAGTGGTATTTTCAGATCCAAGAATATGCATCATTTAGTGCATAATTTAGGCACGGCTCCAAATTACTTTCCAGAATGGCTGGAGTGGGAGTCTGGGAGCAGCCCCTTGAAGCCTGAGTAGTCACCTTATTTGACTCAGCTTTTATCCAGGTCCAAGATGGAAACTGTCGAGGATTGGCTGATGGCTAACGTCCTTGAGGAAGATCAGATTCCCCATAAGAAGATCACTGTGGCTGGGATTGGCCCAGTTGGTGTGGCATGTGCTGTCAGGGTCCTCATGAGTAATTGGGCTGATGATCTTGTCCTTGTTTAGGTCACACGAGATAAACTAAAGGGAGAGATGATGGCTCTCCGACATGGCAGCCTTTTCTTCCAGTTACCAAAGATTGTCCCTGGCAAAGATTACAGCGTGACTGCAAACTCCAAGGTAGTTGTTGGTACAGGCGGGGCACGTCAGCAGGATCCAGTGTAATTGGAAATATTTTTAAATTCATTGTTCCCAATATTATCAAACACAGCCCTACCTTATTGTTTCCAACCTGTTGGATATTTTGACATACGTGACCCAGAAGCTAAGTGCCTTTCCCCCAACCTGTGCTACTGGAAGTGGTTGCAATCTGGATTTTGCTGGGAGAGGCATGGTGGCCACTCTTCCAGCAGGTATGGATGAGGCCACTCTAGCGTTCCTGTATGGAGTGCTGTGAATGTAGGGGTGTCTCTCTGAAGAATTTCCATCCTGCCTTCAGAACTGAGACTGATTCGGACCATCGGCAAGATGTTCGTCAACAGGTAGTCGAAAGCGCTCTCAGTCAAGCTGAAGGGCTCCATTTCGTGAGCCCCCATTAGCTTGTCATTATTAGCATTATGAAGAATCTTAGGAGGGCAGCCTCAGTATCCCAGAATGGCACTTTGGATGTTGCAAAGGTAAGCCTGACTCCAGAGGCTGAGGCCAGTTGAAAGAAGGAGTTGCCATTTTACTACTGTCTGGAGAATGCAGCAACAGTTACGGGATTGTATATGATGGACTTTTCAAGTTGGGCAAATCCTTCAGCTGATTAGTGATTCAGTACAAACTGGAAAGCCGCAAACCCTCCCTCCTGAAGTGAGAAATGGGGGATGGGGGAAGGCAGCTCCTTCGGTTTGGGAGGCCTATTGTTCTCATATTGAGGCTGGCATATCGAATACATCTTGGTACCTCAGCTGTTGTAAAGCGGAGCCAGCAGCGCTCTCCCCCTCCCCTCCTTCCCAGAGGATCTCGTTTTGTCTAATGCAGACAGGCAGACGTGTGGTCAGTTTCCACACAAAAAGACCTATGTCCTACAATGCAATCAGTTCAAGTGCCAAATAGTGAATAAGTTAGGAACTGCCTTTTAAAAACAACCAGAGCACAGTGAGTAGAGTGGCCAGATCAATGCACAGCTCCACCAAAGAGAACTACTACAGCCCCTCCAACATTTGTCCTTTTCCTTTTTTCTCATCTTTGCTAATTTGGTTGTCATGTGAAACCTCAAAATTGCTTGAATTTTACTTTTTTCTAATTATTCGTTATTTGTACCATTTTCACACAGCAGTTGATAGCTTGAATTTATTCCTTTGAAAACTGCCTCTGTCCGTTTTCAGATTTATTTCCAAGTCTGTTCCATTGAAACTGGACCACAAAATGCTCCCCAGAGTAGCCGCTCATCTCTTGCCTCCATGTGTTTGCTTCTTAGAATCCTTGGCTTCCAGGTGAAGCCAATCATTCTTAAACCTTTTTTGGTGTCATAAGCCCCCTCTGGCATTCTGGTGAAACGTACAGGCCACTTGTTAGAACAATGTTTTTAAGTGCACAAAATCCCATACACAGTGTTACAAAAGAAACCCATTCTATTGAAAGTTGTCAAAATATTTTCTAAAAAACAAGTTTATGAACCCCTGCTTGAAGGCATAGCTCAGGTGCCGCCTCCTCCATGAAGCTTTCCAGGCCGTTGGCACTCTGTCGCTTCTCAAGTTACCTTATATTTGTCTGTCTAGACATTAGATCTTCCTGCCACTCAGGCCAGAATTCTGTCCACTGCATGCTGCCTCTCGTAACTACAAAATAAACAACACAGCCTCCCACAAGGAATTGCCAATGAGCCGGTCATTTTAGGCCCCATAGTTTGGACCAGGGGTGGGGAACCTGTGGCCTCGAGGCCACACTTGGCCTTCTAGGTCCTTGGGTGTGGAGTCCAAGTTTTACAGAACAAATCGTTTTATGAAGGGGATTTGTTCTGTGAAGTTTGGATTCAGTCCAAGGGCCAAACTGGAGGACCTGGGGTTCATACGTGGCCTGCAGGCGGCAGGTTCCCCACCCCTGGTTTGGACATTTATGGTGGCCACTCAGGGCCCCCCTGGTCTGGGAGCTGAGGGAGGGAGGTGGAAATTACCACCAGGTGGAGGTCATTAGTGCTCAGGCTTTAGACTAGGAGGGTTAGGGTTAGGTCCTAAAGATCTTGGTGGGCATGCATTCATGGGCCTAGGGGGATAAGCTTCAGTTCCAGGATCTGACTAGACCAGGCCCACGTTCCAGGTCTCGGCCATGGTGAAGGTTAGGAAGATGTTTGTAAAGTGCTAAGCACACTGACTGGTACATAAGAGGCTCCGAATAAAGGTTTGATCTCTTCCTTTCCCCTACCCCAATGTTTCCTCCACCTCCCCACTCTTCCTCTGGAGGTAGGACCACAGGCCTGATGAGACTTTCTTGTTCTAGCCCCTGCCCTGAGGCAGCCCTGCTATTGGCTCCTGGCTTCCTCTCCCCCATAGATGCCCCAAATGGGAGTGCTGCTCCCCATCAGCTTTTCCAGGCCAGGCCTTCCTCTGGGCCCCTGACCACCTTGAACTGCCTCCTCCCACTTTGAGCATCTCTGCCATCTGCGGTAAAGCTGCCCCAGCTCAGCCAGGAATGCTCAGAGGCTTGGCCTAAGGGCCTCCTCACGTCATAGTCTGGGCTGGGCTTGGCTAGGCAGCACTTCCTGAGAGGAAGCCCAGGGGCCCAGGAGTCTCACTCTCCCTCCCAGAGCTGACAAGTCCTTCCCTAGCAGCTTCTCGGTGTTACCAGGTACAGCTTCCCTTCCTCCGGCTAGCCTTCTGTCCTCTTCCAGAGTCGAGGGGTGGGGAAACAGCAGTTTCTGGGGGAACTTAGTACCTCTTTCTACCCAGCAACCCCTGTACCCCTGTCCCCCATGGCTGCAGGCACTTTCTCTTCTGAGGAAGAGGGAGGCCCCATTTCCTTCAGTGCTTAGCCCCCAGGCCTGGCTCTACAGAGACAAGGGAGATGTCTCTAAACTACTGCCTTGCTCACCCCCATTTCTAGGGTCCCTTGGCAGATACTGAAGAGGGAGGCTTCAGCTTTTATCACCCCAACCCTAGGGTCCCTGGGCAGGATGGAGGCCCAATCTCCCAGCTCTCTGGACCCTTTCATTTATGCTTGGTTTGAGGCAGGAAGGAACTGTTTCTCTGACTGCCCTGCCCCCCAATTCCTGAGACAACAGAACGAGAGGACTAAAGCTACATTCGACGTCTGGGGCATTGGGGCATGGTACTCCCTTCTCACTAGTATCCTTTCCCTCTGTCAAAGGAGAGGTGGCTAAATGAAGTTTGAGCTCTCAACGTGTGTATCCATGTTGCTGCACATTTAGAATTGTTTGCCTGCCTCTTGGCACCGATCCCCCTCTAGGGGTCAGGGTCCTTTGCCTGTCTCTCCATCCAAGTGGCAGAGGACAGAAGAGGGTGGCTTTCAGCTCTCCACTCTTAGTTTTCTTTCAGGGTTTTAGCAGTGCCAGCCAAATCGGTCATGGCTGCAACGTACGCCTCAGTGCAGAAGCGAGGTCACGCTCCAGGCCCAGCAGCAACCTGTGAGACAGAACTTGAGGGGGCTGTGTATAGCACTGTCAAGCCCAGGGCCCTTCGGGGTGGGACTGGGACCCCCACAGAATACACTCCGGTGGCCTTCCCCAGCTCAGCAGCCTTGGAAGACCCGGCATGCTCCTCTCCAGGTTCTGGGAGGCCCGTGCTGTCCCCGGTAAGTGCCAAAGCTGGGAGGCAAAGGTCAAGCTGAGCAGGGCAGCCCTCCCAGGCCCCCTCCAAACAGCTGCCTTCCTTCTCCCTAGGTTGTCACCCTCAGTGCCATAAGGAAGAGTAAGTATGGGACAGGAATTTGGAATTGGCTGGAGGTGTAGACCAGTTGAGGCCTGATGTGGGGGTTGGGGAGTGGGGCAGTTCCCCAGGAGCCTCAGAGTTTGGAACTGGGCTTCCATGTGATCTTGCCGGCAGCTAGCAACCCCCCCAGGAACTGCCCTGGGCCCGAGGCCTATGAGGACATAACAGACATTGCAGTTCCAAGCCCGGACCACAGTGGCCTCCAGCCCAGCAGCACTCTTGGTGAGTTGAACCATAGGTTACATACCTTTTCCTCTGCCACCTCTCCCATCCTCCCAAACCTTCCTCGGGTCTCAACCCTTACCTCTTCCCACAGGCTTCAACATTCGAATTGGGAAACCAAAAGGTCCCCGGGATCCTCCAGTGGAGTGGACCCGAATGTAGGAAGCCTGGGACAGATTCCTGCTTTTCTGCCTAGAGCCCAGGCCCATTAAGGGAGACAGAGGGTGGAAGGCGGGCAACCAAATTCGGGTTCACTTTTCACAATAAAGTTTTACCTATCCTGAATGAGGTGTCCTTGTAGCCCTAACTCCCACTGCTTTTCAGTCCTGGGCCTAGGGGTATACGATGAATCTTGGCCCCAAGCCCTACTATGCAACTATCCAGCGGCCCCTTGGGGTATCCCCCATCACCTCCACCCTACTCTGGCTTGACCCCTGAGGAGATGTAGTTTTGATGGCGTGTGGCCCTGGCAGGGGCTGTTTCTTCTCCTCCTGCCTCAGCCCTGGGGCTGTCTCAACCCCTGCCCCACTCCCAATTCAATAGCTTTGAGGTTTTTGTCCAGGAGAACAACTTCTGGGTGTCTCCAGCATCTATGACTTAGACCAAAAAATAGAGGGCATGCTCATGAAATTTACAGATTACACTGATAATGTCTCAAAATATCTTGACAAGCTTGAGCACTGGAGAGGACATAAAGAGGAAATTCAAGAAAAATAAATGTAATCTAGAGTTAAAAAAAAAAAATCAACCCCCCCCCCCCCAAGTACAAAATGGAAAAAATAGGCTTAGATAAGCAGTCTGTCTGAAAGAAGATGAAAGGGTCTAAGTGTACCATAAGGTCTGCAAAAGTACTCCCTTCATGTTGGGCTTCACAGGGGGGCTGAGCTTCTAGGAAGAGCTCCTCCTTAGAAGGCCTCATCAAGTCACAGCTACAATACTACATTCAGTTGGAAGTCCCATTTTTAAAATAAAATATTCATTCGTTTTTAAATAAAATCCACTGTGATAAAGTGGAAAAGGTACATGGGAGGCAAGCAGGTTGGAGAAGGCTGAAGGAAGTGGGGATGTTTAACTTGGAGAAGACTGGAGGAGGAATGCCACAGAAGGATTAGATTTGTTCTGCTCGGCCACGAAGGGCTGAACCGGGAGCACCGAAGAGCTGAAATTTAGGTTTAATGGGAGAAAAGCTTTCTTAAGGGTAAAAGGCTGCCTTGGGAAGTCAGAGTACCAACCCCCTTTAGAGAGGGTCAAGCTGAGGGCGGGGGGTTCAATGGGGAATCTACCTATGCCCATGGGTTAGACTAAATGGCCACGCTAAAAAAAAAAAACCTTAAATTAAGCCCCCGCCAAAGCCAGGCAACCCCTCACTATCCCTTCCCCCAGGCCTTCTGAGGCCTTCATCACTGCCCCAGAAAATATGGGAGAGAGCTCCCCAACTTGGAGGCCAGCTCCCCAACATCAGTCTCTGACCCAGAAGATAGCAAATAATGGCTCCATAGCCTGGGTTCCTGTAGAGGCCAACTCCCTCGTTTCCATCCAGCCCTGACTCTGTGAACAGGTTTTGGGACAGTGGTGTGACCCTGGGGCTCTCTGCCTCAAATGTCAATGTCCCCTGGCTTCTCAATTCAGCGAACCGTTGCCTGTGCCTGAGCCAGAGTAGGTGAGAGAACAGCTTTCAGTGTCCACCATAGTAAATCCAAAAGTCTTTGGCACCAGCCAACTATAATGCTCCTCCCCACAGTGTCATGAGAATAAGGTCCCAGAAACACAGAGAGGTGCAGGAGATGAGTAACTTTAATGACAGCAGTGGAGCTGGCCTCTCCCCAGGCAAGGTGGGTTTCCTCAGGTTTCGTCTTGGCCTGTAGTCCAGTGTGTGCTCTGGTGCTGGTCTTGTCAATTCTTTCCTAAACACCGAGGAAGGTCCTCTTTCGGGCTGTGTGGGTATACGGGTGCCAACGCCACTCCACGTCTGCTGTAGCTTCGTGCTCTAGCGTGCCCAGGCGGATCATGTATACTGCAAAACCAGAGAGAGAGGCGTGTGCTCGGGCCCCGAGCTGAGTTCGGCTTACTCTTTCCTAACTTTGGACCCACAGGCTCAGTTCCCTGGCCTCTTTTCCCCAGTCCTCTTTGTACTCACGTTTCATCTCAAATCTGGGCCCCACTTCTGTCAGCTCTACTGTGCTGTGATCTGGCTTCCGGTACACGTGATGCCTAGAAGGACAGAAGGGATGGAGATAACTTGGGCCCTTGGGGACACACCTACAACCTTCTGCCCTCCAGAGACTGGCCCAGATTTACCGAAAAGAAATGTAATCATCCTGGTTGGCAAAGGTAATGACTCTGTGGCTATCATCCCTGGGTACTGGGAAAAGGTATCGGAGAATGTTTGAGGCCTGGGGAATGACAACATGTTACGATAAGGGTTCTGAGCCGGAGAGCAGTGTGATTTCTTTTCTTCCCTTCTGTATTGCCAGAGAAGCGGCACAGAGACCAGCCCTTGTCTATCAACTGTCCCTTGAAGTGCCAGTTCTCCAGCCCCAGGACTTACTCGCTGTCCAAGGCGAGAAGAGAAACCATGAAAGATAAGATGGGGGAGGGCCTCTGAGGCAGTGCCAAGGTCAGGAACATCATGCCGCATCACCACGTTACACAGTGTGAAATATGCAGTAGGCCCAAAGGGCAGATGGCTCACGATGAGGCCAACTGTCGGGAAAGACGAGGATGTAGTAAGTATGGGGAGAGAGGTGGGGGGGGGGAGAGAGAGAGAGAGGCAGAGAGAGAAGAGAGAGAGGGTGTGTATATTCAGGAAAAAAAAAAAAAAAAGTCATCTAGCCTCCTAAGGCCAGGCATCCTCCCTACCCCAGGGGGAACTTGGGTCCATCCCTTGTATTTACCTGGTGTCCCTCGGTGCTCATGCACCAGCAGCAGATCTGTGACTCCATTAGCTTTACAAGCACGGACAAGAGCACCCATTTCATGACGACCCCGGTTCATTCTCTGAGCACCTGGGAATATCAGCTTCAGCTCCTACGTCAGAGGACAAGAGGTAAGGGATTGGGATAGATCTCAAAACGACATTTCCCTGACATCTGGTCTGACTCACTGACCTTGGCAAACATCTTGAGCCGAGAGCTGGGGTCTCGAGAGGTGGTGATCATGATTTTGGGGTCTTCTACACCGGCCCATCGGTATTCATCGTCTTGGTGGTCCAAGATACCTTTCGGAGGAGGAAGAAACAGAAGCGATTAAGGACGGCTTCTTGGAGATCCTAGGAGAAGGTGGCCCGGGCCCCGGAGACTTCTCTTACCTTCACCTCCAGCGTCATCAAACTCCAATGCCCCCTGGAGCGTCACAGCTTCCCTTTGGAGCTCAGTTGGGATCGGCTGATTCTCTGGAAGAAAGGGAAAGAGCCAATGAGAAGAAAACAGAAGCAGGGGAAGGGAGGGCTGGGGGTCGGCGGGCCCCCTGGCCTGTCCCTACCATCGAGGGCTCTCTTGAGCCTCAGTTTCTTCTCCCGCAGAAGATGCTCCTTCTGCTCCTGGGCCTTGCGGTACAAATA
>NW_020954597.1:2570553-2571926 GCF_900497805.2 Vombatus ursinus | reverse complement strand
CGCGGCCAAGCTCCAGCAAGGAGCCCCCCTCCCCCGGCCCCTCCCCGGGGCCCTCTCTCCATCCCCCTCCGCCCCTCCCTCCATCTCCCCCACCCCAGCCAGGGGCGCACTCCAACCGCAGGCGCTGCCGACTCCCCACCCACCACCCAGCCCACCGAGCCGCAGCACGGACCATGCCTGCGGCCCGCCGGCGACACTCCTCGTGCTGGGACGGAAACCCAGCGCGCTGGGACGGAAACCCAGCGCACTTGCGCGACCCCGCCCTCCCTTCACGGGCAGGGGGCGTGGCCAGGGCGTGTGCGCGCCGACCAATCTCCCCTCTCTGGGCCAACCGTCTGCGGCGGGAGGCGGGGCCGAGGGAGGGAAGGCCTAGCGAGAGCCAATGAGCTCCGGCGCCTCTGACGTCGCCTCGGCCCGCCCCCGACGTCGCCTCGGCCCGCCCCCGGCGCCGCCTCGGCCCGCCCCCGACGTCGCCTCGGCCCGCCCCCGACGTCGCCTCGGCCCGCCCCCGGCGCCAGCTTCCGCTCGCAGTTGCCGGGGCCTCCGGCTTGGCTCTCGGGACCTCCGGCTTGGTTCCCGGGACCTCGTTCAAGGTGGCGCTCTAGGCCGTCACGAGCCCAGTGGCCTTTTTTTCCTAAAGCTCCCTTTGATCACGCTCGGTACCTCCCTCTGTGGGGGGGAGTGTGAGAGACCCACAGAAGGTCCCGTATGCGCTCCAATTTCTTTGCTTCGGTCCTTGGTTTTCCTTTGTTTCTAAGGAGGTGTGTTGGGAGCAGGTATCCGGAAATGGTGCCAGCCTTTAACTGACTGGCCTTCTTTCCCTTCCACCCCCTCACCTCACCCTCCCGTTCTGGGCTGTCCGGTGCAGCTGGTAGCTGGGGAGATTGCAGGGCTCCAGAGCCGAATCGAGTGGGGAAGAGCCCAGATTGAAGCCCTGCAGCAGGAGAAACAGAAGCTGCTTGAGCAGCTGAAGGTGGCACGAACACATTCTTTAACATCGGGAGGCCAAATAAATGATTTTGTTTGCTGACCATCCACCTAGTGCCTTTCTGGCCTATGCCTTCGAATCCTTCCTAGCCCTCGACGGTTACTTATCCTGGCTTCCCCCTACCTCCCTTGGGTATTGCTCAGGCTGTGAAGCTCAGCTCCCTCTTCCTGACATTTAAAGCAAAAAAGAAAAAAAAAAGGAAAGGAAAGCCCAGTACTGTCACAGAACTAGACAAAATCACAAGGTGGGTGGGGGTGGAAATAGGTGGGTGCAAGACCTCAAGAGAAATGATGACCAAAAGGGGTGGATGACAGAGATGCTTCTAAAAGCCATGAAAAGCACTTGTAAGTAGCACGAACAATAGATTGCTAGAGGAAGACCCCCG
>NW_020954597.1:2566945-2570508 GCF_900497805.2 Vombatus ursinus | reverse complement strand
GGGGGGGCCTTCCAGCTTCTACGAAAACTGTCGAGAGAACTGGAAAACTCTGGTGGCAGTTGGGCTCAGACCAGTGGTTTTCATCCTCAAAACCCCAAATGAGTTTATGACCTAAATAACAAAAGATCCCCTCCTTAGGGGTCACAAACCAGCCGAATTCACCTTTTGAGATTGCCACTAAGGGAGAGAATTGGGAAGTAAAATACAGTATTATAGAAAGAAAAGTCCAAAGTTCTCCCTTGCCTTCTCCCAGCCAAAAGCCCCTTCACCCTCATCAGTGTTCTCCCCTGGATCTGACTCTCTTGGCTTCTGGCCCAGACAGCCATTTTCAGCTTCATCTCTAGCAAGCACTGGGCCTGGGGCTACCTGAAGCTCTCAGCCTTCTGTGCACCGTGGTGAGCTAGCCTCGACCATCTCCTGTTTGAATAAATATGGGCAGGAACAGGAATTTGAAGGTTGCGAGGCTTGAAGGAGTGAATTTAAACTCTAGTAAGGGACTTCTCCAGGAGACAAATGAATTCATCGAACAAACGCTTAACTTGGCTACCATTAACTTTGGGTCTGTGGATACCGAGATGACTAAGAAGGTTGAAAAATCGAAAGAGTATGATCAGAGAGGGCCTTGTGTTTGTAGCTGAGATGGGGTGGAGGAAGAGGTCACGGGCTAAAGTGGGTTGGGAAGCTGGTGCAGTTTGGGTCAGTTTGTATGCCAAAGTCCCCTGGCATGAAATTAGGAGCCCTTGGGGAGTAAGGAAGGAGTGCCCTGGAAGGGGAAGATTCTAACACCTCGATTGGGTGATAAATTTCTCTCCCAGGAATCACAGAGGAGGAGACCCTGATGGCTGAAGGTTGTAGAAGGGGGGTGGGGGTGGCAGGGGCATGTGGGGTGTTTCGGGGGGACTAGCTCCTCTGCTGTGAGGACTTGCCAGGCCCTTTTCAGAGCTGCTCATCCACCCAACCCTCACCTGTGACTCCAAGAAGCTGCAGCATTTGCAGCAGTTCTACTGTGCTATACTGTCTCATCAGATCAACTAAACCAGGTTGAGGGCAAAAAAAACCCCCCAAAATCGGACAGGTCTCAAACCCGTTAGTTTGAGTTAGTGGGACGTTTACCCCAAGCATGTGAAGACTTCCCCTGGGGGGATGAGCGGATGAGAACAATTTATTCCTCACCACCAGGCAGGCCATGTGGAGGGCTTAGAGCTAGGTCAGACATGGAAGATGCCCAGGTCATCCAATGCATCCTGGGCCATCTTGACTTTTGTCTTGTTACCATCAGTCCCCTGTTGAAGGGCAGGAATGGGAGACTGGACAGGAGGAAGAAGGAGCTGTGGTCCAGCTTGCCTGGAAAGTACAGGGGCTGAATAAATCTCAGAGGTAGGCCGGAGCCAGATGGTGGAGGGCAGGCAGTCAACGAAAGTGAGAGTGGACAAATGGATGAATAGTTAAATGCATGAAGGAAAAACAAAATCAGTAAACATTTGTGAAATGCCTACTGTGTGCCTGTGCACTGTGGATTCAAAGCCAAAAAAGAAATCTGCTTCGACCTCTTTCCACATCTACTCAGAGCTAGTAAGGACAGCTTACCACGACAGTCAGGCCCCAATGTCACAGAGCTAAGACAAGTCTGAAGAGAGGTTTGCGTTGCAGTCTTCATCACTCCAAACCCACCATTGAACCTCCCCACCTCTCCACCTATGAAGTGCCTAGGGAGACCCCATGGCACACAGAGCACTGGGCCTGGAGTCAGGAAGACCTCAATTCCAATCGCCACCCTGGGCAAGTAAGTTTGCCTCAATTTCCTGATCTGTAAAATGGGGATGATAATAGCATCTACCTCCCAGGGTTGCGGTGAGCGACCAATGAGATCCTATTTATAAAGCGCTTAGCACATAGTAGGCGCTTATGTATACCTGCCTCTCCTCTTCCTCATTTCGGCGTCATGGCTCCCTCCCTCCTCCCCTTCCTGGGGCAGTGTAGGGAAGAAGTTTAGGGATGAGGCCCGGCTCGAAAGAGACTCCAGAGCTAAGCCTGGCGGATCTGGCACTGGGTGCCAGTAAAGCCCGGGGCGGATGCCCGGGTGCCCGAGAGCGCTTTGGCCTGGCCTTTCCTCAAGCGGAAGGAAGGCTGGGGGGAGGGGTGAAGGAAAGAGGGGGGGAAAGAAGAGTCAGTGCAGGGGGAGCTCAGCGGCACTGCGCACAAGAACCACTAGGGGGAGTTGCACGCCGGGGAAGTCTTCAGAAAGCGCTACATAGATCACGGGGGCCGGCTGTGCCCCTCCCCCCGTCCCCATGTTGTCTGGCGGTTGGGATTCCTGGTTTTCACCCAGGCGGCCCGGGTTCGACTCCCGGTAGGGGAAAGTTCGAGGACTTCCTTTTTTTTTTTTTTTTTCCCCTTGGGGGGGATAGGGGAAGGCGCTTGGGTCCAGGTGCAAAGAAGGAGGAGGCAGGGGAACCTCTCTTGGAGGAAGGAGACCTGAGGCAGAGCTTTAGGAAGTTGCAATGGGGAGCCAGGGAGGAAGAAGGGGTTGCGGGATAAGGAGGTCACCCCAGCCTCATGCTGGGAACTGAAGCAGGCGTCCTAAGAAGGCCATAGAATGCTGTGGTCAAGTAGATCTTACTCACGTTTGCTCATCTGTAAAATGGGGCAGCGCTGAGAGCAGCCTACTCCCAGGGTTGTGAAGAATGGAAATAAAGCTTGCCCGGTGCCCGGGGCGGCCTCAGAAGCGTTGGGGGTGGGTAAGGAGGGCGTTATTGCGCGCAAACCTCGATGTCCCCTCCCCAGCCCCTACCCTTCCAAAAGCCCCGCACCCTCCCATCTGAGCGGAAAAAAAAAAAAAAAAGAGGGCGCAGTCTGTTTCCCATACCGGGAGTCGAACCCGGGCCGCCTGGGTGAAAACCAGGAATCCTAACCGCTAGACCATATGGGAGACCCACGAACCCCTCTAGATTTTGGCATCTGGAGCGTACAGACAGCAGCCTCAGCAGCGCCCCCTGCCGCAGGCCGCTGAGTCGCCCAGGCCCCCCCCCCCCTCCCTTAGCCGCTGCAGAGTCCAAGCCTCCCCGCCTCCCTCCTCCCTCCCCAGGTGCCCCCCATGCCTCCCTAGGACATCAGGGGAGCACCCCCAGGCCTCTGGGCCCTGGGCCTTGCCTTGGGAAGGCCCCAGTTCCAAGGACTCTGTGGCCTGAGCAAAGTCAATCAATCAGTGCGCATTGATTTAGCGCCTGCTAAGTGCCAGGCCGCCTAAGCGCCCCCGGGGTTGTCAAAAGAGGCAAAAGGCAGTCAGTCCTGCCCTCCCGGAGCTCACCATCTAATAATAATAAGATGCATTGTTGTTGTTCAGTCGTGTGGGGCTCTCTGTGACCCCATTTGGGGTTTTCTTGGCCATTGCCTTCTCCAGCCCATTTCACAGATGAGGAGACTGAGGCAAACAGGGCCAAGTGACTTGTCCAGGGGCACACAGCTAGGAAATGTCTGAGAGTCTACCTGACTCCAGGCCTGCAACTCTATCCACCAGAGAAGGGGAAGGGGGGGGCAGGGTGAGATGGAACTCGGCGGAGGCC
>NW_020954597.1:2566515-2566898 GCF_900497805.2 Vombatus ursinus | reverse complement strand
GGGGAGGTCAGTAGTCGGAGCAGAGGAGGGAGAGCGTTCCAGGCCCAGAGCTCAGAGATGGAGGGGATGGAACAGCCGGGAGGCCGGGGTCACTGGATTTCGGAAGGGGACGTGGGTGGGGAGTGAGGTGTGGGAAGACTGGAAAGGGGGGGAGGGGGTGGGGCATGAAGGGCATCGAACACCAAGGAGACCATCTTGTATTTGCTCCTGGAGGCCCTAGGGAGCCACTGGGGTTTATTGAGTGAGGGAGTGACCCGGTCAGCCCGTGCTTTAGCCCGTGCTTAGCCTCTGTCCACCTCCATTTCCTCAACAGTAAAATGGGGCTCATAAATACCCCCCAGGGTGGTTGCAAAAAGCCCACAGCACGATGCCTGCTGAGTAGT
>NW_020954597.1:2545432-2566505 GCF_900497805.2 Vombatus ursinus | reverse complement strand
TCCTAGTATTGCCTCCATCATCCCCACTCTCTCATTTATTTTCTATCTCCCCCTTTCTACTGCGTCCTTCCCTAGGCCCTACAAATGTGTCCTGAAAAAACCCTCACTTGGTCCTTCTGCCCCCACAACCGTATCTCTCCCCCACAGAGATGGACTGATAAACTTCCCGGGCGCCTCCCCATCTTGCCCTCCAACTTTGTGGCTAGCTTCCAATGTCATCACTCTTCTGCCCCCCCCCCCCCAAAAAAAGCTGGCATCCATCTCAAAATTTCGAAGGTTTCTGGGACACAGCTCTCTCCTGATTGTCCTCTGATTTCCCATAGTTCCTTCTCAGTCTGCCTAGGTCCCATCCACCAAACGGAAGTGTCCCCCAAGGCTCTGGCCCGGTCCTCTCCTCTCCCTCACCAGTTCTCAAGCTCAGTTGTCACTCCATGCACGTGATTCCCATATCTCTTTATCCATTCGTGACATGGCTCCTCATTTGGAGGCCTGCGTCTCTACCTCTTGGGTGCCTTCAGCCGGATGTCCCAGAGGCACCCCAAACTTAGCTTCTTCACAGCAGGACTCAGGCCCTTTTCCCCCAAGCCCCAGTTTCCCTCACCTTCCACTTCCTCAGGCTCACAACCCGTGTCAAGCAGAGCCCCCTCACTCACACTGACCTCCGCGTGGCCCACCTGTCATCAGAATCTTGTAGTTTTGATCTTCACAAGAGACCCCCCGTATGGGGCTGTGACCCACAGTTTGACAAGCACCGAAAGGGCCGGAGTGGAACGAGCTGAAGAAGCCCTGCGAGCCCTCCCTCCGATTACTTGGCCTAATTTCTTCCCACCCCAATCAATCCATCAATCAACATTTATTAATTACCTACTGTGTTCCAGGAAACGATTAGCACTGGGTACTATAGAGGTTTCAGCCTAGCCGAAGAACCTCATTTCCCCACATGAGTCTCCTCCCCTAATTACATCTCCCACTCCCCACAATTCAGAGACCTGGCCCTTACTTGTTCATTTATACCTAACCTCGGATCTGGTTTCCTGCCTGTTATTCTATTCACCACCAAGAGTGTTTTCTTATCCTAATACAACTCCCTTTGTTCAACTTTCACCTAGCCCCCAGACTGCATTCCTTAAGGTTCCACTTGACTTTTTGTGGAAATAATTTAAAAAAATTAAAAAACTATTTCTCACATTCCCTCCCAGTTTAAACTGACTATAACCTCTGATTGAGTGATATGCAGAAGCAACATCTAGATATTCTACACTGTTATCCAGCACTTGAATTGTGAATATCATGTAAGATCAATTGAGCCCCAATAAGGGCCAAAAACCTGAATTAATCTCTTCTCTCTGAGTGAACTAAAAATGCCCCTTCCTGTGTCAGCGACCTTGGGACCAGATGAAACTGACCAGCATTCTTCCTGTGTGATCCCTAAGGGCAGGATGCCAGGGACCAGCTGCTCTCTTGAATAGTGAGGCTTTTCTAATCTCGGTATCCTATGGACATGTGTTATGGAGGGAAAGCACAGATATCCTGGACATATAATTTCAATGTGTTCTTTGACATTCTCCTATTTTATTGTATTTACAACCTATTCAGCTAAGAAACTTCCTTTCTCATGCTCTAAGTTGTTATAAAGATGACCCCAGACTCAATTCCGAAGACTGGTGTCTCAGAGACTTTTTATTAAAGAGGTTGAAGTGCATCCTTTCCATTCCTTGGAAGGAGATAAATGCGAGTGGAAAAGAAGCCAGAGCAGGCTTGATAGTTAGTAATTGCCTAACTCCTCCTTTCTGGATCAGCATTGGTCCTGATCCTTCTGGGTTACAATCTTCCTTACGTGCCCCACCCCTAACATACATTATGTGCCTAGAGTTGTGTTATCGCTCCTCCCCCCCCTTGACAGAGAAGTTAGCCTGTCTGTGCTGATTTCTTATCTACTTATGTGGGATCTTAACGCTTTCATTTCTCACAAAGTTAAAAAACATATTGAGGATATATGTATATATAGAGAGAGTGAGATTGGTGAAGATCCCTCATAAAATCTAAACTTAAATGAGTAAAATAAGGTAAAGACCCATAATAATAATAATATATGTGTATCCAAGTCAGGAAGTTTGTAAATAGCCTGGATAAATATATTCAAATTATTGCAAAAGATAAGTATAACTACAATTTGTTCCAGGATCTGAAATGAACAAAACAGGATGTACTAAGAGGATACTTGAAGCAGGGACAGGCAGGTGCAAACTATGTAACGATTCTGTAATTTCCTCCGCTGTTGCTGGGGTAGTTTTGTCGTGTTTAGATTGTGCCCTCTGAAGCCCAGGCAATGGGATAAGAGGTAGGGGGCCAGGGAGGGGTTGCGGTTAGAACCTATAAAAATGCTTGCTTGGCTGACACCACCTGCGGTCTTGCATTGAAATGCCTTTCGGTGGGAGTTGCCCTTTCTCGAGATTGAAATAAAATCCTTTCTACTTTCTACTTGGAGAAGCCTCTGAATTAATTTGGGTAAGGGTCATCGCTGTCCCACACATATATATGTATTTTTTTTTTTTTTTTTTTTTGTAACACAGACTTCCTGAGTCAGGGTTTAAACGTCCTCCTAAAATTGCTTGAGTCAGTCAGAGTTAAAGCTCTGGCTCCATGTACATGTCGCTAACTTAAGGGAATAGATAATATGGATTTACTTATCCCCTGGCTTGTTGTCTCTTTAACCAACTTTCAGGTCAACACCAACGAATGGGGAAATGGGAAGGAAATTCGAATGGGAAATAGGGAATAAAAAGGTATGCATTTGTTGATACATGTACTCTCACATGCAGGATGCCCAGCCTTCCTAGGTCATCAATAAAGCTGCTTCCAGATTCAACAATGGTTTCATGGAATTTGTGACATTGATAGAGATGACAATAGTAAGGTTTTGGGCAACTTTCAGTTAATGTTCATTTAAATAATTGGTTTCTTATTCTGTTGTCTTGAGTTTAGCTTTTTACTTCATGAAGTCGTCTGCTTCTGGAAAGCATTCTCCCTTGGAAATTCTGTGTCAAAAGGCTCTGCCCTTGACCACTCTCCACAAACTGCCCAGTTTGGTCCACTCCAACTTATGGACACAGAGCCTTGAATCAGCATCTCAGTGTCTTTAACTCGGGTTTCAGGTGTACCTGGAATGCCTTAGGGTAGATAGGCAGAGGGATTTTCCTGACTACTTCCAGGTTCCAGGTGGCTTAGGGACATTCGCTAGGTAATGTTGTCTTTAACCTGCTAGCGATTTGACTTAATAGAAAAATGATCATTAGCTCATGTGGTGAAAGCCAGTTCCAACCTTGTGGAGATAAGTATATCAACATCAGAGCTATAGGAAGGACTCACCTGCAGGTTGGCAGTCTTGATCTTTCTTTTCTCAAAACCTCCACACAGTCCAGATAATGCTATATAGTAGCCTAGAGGAAGGATCTTAAAAAGGATTCCTGAGGACCTGACTTTCTAAAATAAGTCCTTCTGTCTCTTGATATTATCAGAGAGAACTCAAACAGAAAGAAAAAAAAAATCAATCTCCCATTTAAGAAAAACTCCTGACATAAGATACAAAATTTTATTTATTTATTTTTTTTCCTTTTTAGGCAATCGGGGTTAAGTGACTTGCCCAGCTAGTAAGTGTTAAGTATTCGATCTAGAGGTCGGATTTGAACTCGGGTCCTCCTGACTTCAGGGGCAGTGCTCTATCTACCACACTACCTAGCTGCCCCCATACAATTTTTTTTAAAAGATTTAAAAGTTTTAGTAAAAATTTAGCTACAACATTAAAACCATTCTTTAATATTAATAGGCAGCTAGGTGGTCCAGTGGATATAGAAGGCCAGTCCTGCAGTCAGGGGGATCTAAGTTCAAATCCAATTGTACTTAGCTGTGTGACCCTAGGCAAGTCATTTAATCTTGTTTGCCTTAGTTCCTCATCTCTAAAATGAGCTGCAGAAGGAAATGACACACCACTCTAGTATCTTTGCCAAGAAAACCCAAATGGGGTCACAAGTAACACAAATAATATTGTCCTATTATGAAAACTGGCTTTTAAATCAAGCAATTACATCACACTGTCTTTTAATTTTATGTAACATTTGTTTTTATGGTTATATAAGCTTTATTATAAATATATCATAATAAACATCCAGATTTATTGTACATTATTATTTTCTATGTTTCCCCTCTGGTATTTATAAGTTATATATTTATATTATATATAGAGATCAGAATTGTTATAATGAACATACAATATTATAAATATATTATAAATAAATATGTTTATATAACATTCTTTTAAATTCTATATACATTTAACCGTCTTGCACACAATGAAATGCTTGGAACATCCCATTCATTTAATTTAGAAACTTCAACAGATTCAAAAATGCTTAGGACCACCCGTTCAAAGGGAAGGAGAAGTGATCTTTGGAGGTTTCTACTGAGTAATGGAATAGTGAATTCTGCTTTCACTGAAGATGTATCTCCTTGAACAGTTAAGCTACTGGATTTTTAGTTTTCATTTGTCAAACTTCGAGAGAATTGATTGTATTTTATCGAGCTACCCTTTGTTTTCCGGATTGTCAAGTTCATGCTTTAACATTTTCATTGAAACCTTCCTGAGGTGGGGCTGGATTTCTGGTCATCCAGAGGACCCAACTGTTCCTTTCTCTTTTCTCAGTGTATGGGCATAGACTTGTATGTACCTCCAGGAACAGCAGTTTTAATTTTTTAAAGGAGGTGGGTTGTGTTATAAAAACCCCAGATTCAATTCAGAATTGAGCCTAGGACTGGGCTCGGAGAATTCCTTGAACAAGAGTTAGCTGGGTCATAAGGAAATCACAGTTGTGGAGTGAGAGAAGAGATACCTTTATTAGCAATTCTCGCGAGAATTGGGTGTGTTCCCTCCTTGGAATCACACACCTTTACAGGAGCAGAGCAAGCGGTTATATAGGACTACTTGGCTTTAACCCCCAACTTGTCCCAACATTCCTGCACGTCCTGTGTAACATCTGTGTTAGCAATGCAATATCTATGGTTTCTCTACAGTCTGTGAAAATCAATCTCCCCCTGTCCTGTTTTCTTATCAATTCTGTGGGGACCAAACTGTTAGCATTTCTCACAGGTAGCATTCATTTCTTCTTTATCTTTTCATTTAAAAAAATCATGATTTAAAAGTTTCTTGACAACGAAAACAATTCTTTACGTGAAATTCTCAATCCAACTTGAGACCTTCTAGCCGATCACTAAAAATGGTTACTACAACATAGCCAAAGCCTGTGTATTTAGGCATTTCTATGAATAGGCACCTGTGGATATTCAAGTGTAGCTGAACAGCATTCAGCAGGTACCTATTAACCCCAGAAAAAAATGGAAAAGCGTGCATTTAGGATGTTTATTTTTACTCGGCTTTTCCCAATTGCCTAACGGCTGAAGCTCCAAAGCTTCGGATAGAATTACAGCTTTCGCAAATCCTTGAAGTAAATTCTTTTATCCAATGGAAAATATTTGAAAACCAATCGTATATATCTTGGTTCTCAAATGGAAACAGTCTCATCGTGTTGCTTTTCCCAAAGGGAAGTTCCCTAATCCATTAACCAGTAAAGCCTTTTACCTCTTTATCCTCCTATCATTCAGCTACAGTGTAATACTGTGTGGGAATAATCTTTTATACAAACAGTTGAAGCAATGAGCGGGAAATGGCAAGGCAGTTAGGGTTAGGGTTAGGGTTAGGGTTAGACAGTGACCTGTCTTAGTCGACCAGGCCAGGAAGTTGACAATGGTCCCAAATCCATAAGAAGAAAATTGTGAAGCAATAGCGTCCTTTCTACTTGGGACCCATCACAGCAGCTCAGAGGTGCTTGATGATTGTAACAATAAGATCCATTAGAAAACACTTGACAGTTCTGCCACGGTCAGAGAATTTTGCCAAGAAGAGAGGAAGGACACAACTGGGGCATTATCGGCACTGTTCCCCCAGGCTTAAGCCTAAAGTTACAGGTAGGCCAGGACAAGAAATTCCCTCAGCTCTGTTTGACTTTAGAAGTCAGAAAAACCTTCTGGAACAGTCAATCATACAAGAGAGTTCCACATTATTCACAGAGGCGTATGGACCAGGAATATCGTTCAGAAAGGAAACCCAATCAGGAGGATACCGCCATGAATACCTACATCCACCTGCAACATTTTCAGATCCAACTCCCTTTGAGGCGCTCCTGGCATCTCCCTGGAATAGTGGATTCAAAACAGTTACGTTTGAATTCAAAACTCAGAGCCAATCAAATTGTATCCTGAGAGATTTCACCTCCCACAGTGCAAATCCAACGCTAATTACAGTTTAGGCAAGGTATCGACAAGAAAGACAAGCATTGACCCTTGGGACTTCCTAAGCATATGCAAGTTCTCTCCAAAAGTATTCATTCAACTTCTTTCTTGTATTTTCTAGTTTAAATACATCCTGGTGTAAAAATGAGTCCTTCGATGAAGGTCTCATCAATCACACGTATTCTTTCCTGGAACTGACAAGATTTAATGACCTTGACAAGGCTGAGGATCCAGAGGGCCTGGCAGGTCTTCGAAGGACTTCACAGATGATGAGAACCTGCAAGGTCTGGGCTTTTGTTGCTGGTGTTCTTTCCCCAAACACTAAGTATTTATCATTATTACTCATTTTAAAGCAAAGTAGACCCAATTAAATGCTCAAGACAGTTTCTTAACTATAATAACACAGGTGTCTAATAAGTAATAGGCTAATTTCATAATTTCACAACATTCACATCAAAAGAGGGATTGATATTTGATAATACAAATTCAGTACACTCTAAGTATCATTTTTCAAATTAACAGCATTTCTTATATGATAGTTTCCTAAAATCATAGTGCAAAAAAAAAGCATAAAATAATAATAATAATAAAAACAATATTACGGACCGAAAACAGGAAAAAAAAAAATCTTGCCAACCAAATGACATCAATTCAGTTGAATGCATTTTAAAATAATCTTGCCTAGAAAATAATTTCATCCATCTTTCCATTTTGCTGTTCTTTACCAGTGAGAGAATTGTGGGAACTGAGTGGACCACACTGACTCCATCTAGTGACTCCATTCTGGATCCAGCTCAGTTCCCTTTCTGTTCATTACGGGTCTAGTCCAGCTTCTGTCTTGCGAGAAAACTTTATTCACTTGTGGGAATCGGGAGAAAACCTTATTGCGTTGTTCGAACCTGGCCCTGCCTGGCTGGGAAGCTGGACCACCCCTAGCTGCTGCTTAGAGACCCTTAACCGAGGACCTCAGTTAAGCTGATCAGAAGCCTGGTCAGACCCAAAGATCCATGCAAGGAGTTTTCTCACCATTGTCCATCTCAAGCAGCCCGTGTGTCTCATCTGAAATCTGGCCCTGTGTTGGTCAACCTTTCCATTTCTTTGATTGAACACAGACACCTGGGAAGATTGGGACACCTCTTTCTGATTTCAGGGAATTACACCTGTTAGCTCCCCGCTCCCGACTCAGAAAGCCTCTCACCTTTTCTCCAATCAGAAATTAGATTACCTAATTCTGGTTTTACTGGCAAAGAGTGGGTTGCCATCTCCTTTTCCAGTGGATTAAGGCAAACAGAGGTTAAGTGACTTGCTCAGGGTCACACAGCTAGTAAGTGTCTGAGGTTGGATTTGAATTCAGGCTCTATCCACTGTGCCATACGGTTGCCCCATCCTGGTTTACATCCTGTTAATTGTTTTCTTTTAATGCATAAAAGTCTGTCCTCGCGTGTATTTGGGGTCCAGTGCCAAAGCTGAGGACGCCTAGTCCCGGTGTGTTGGACAATTGGTGTGCGTCCTTCAATAAATGAATAGGCTTAGAAGCTTGAACCTTTGTCCCCTCAGTCATTTCGTCTTTCACCCAGCATGGCACTTTCATTCAGAGACCAGCATAGAGGAATCGAGAGCTGGTTACTAGGGTGGCATCACGCTGTGAATGATCATTTGCCCTCATCATTTTATCAAAGCCCATTATACATCTAAATGTTAAATTGCTTGATTTTAGATTTTGGCACAACTCCAGCTGCTTTTAAACATAACCAAGAATAACCAAAAATTGGTGAAACAAAGCTTGGAGATCATGAGAAATCTCAAAATTTACTTTATGTGAGGAAGAAGCAAATACTTCTCCAAACAGAATGATTTTTCAAGGCATGAAGATCTTCCTATTCACCTATCTAAAATGTTCTAAATGAGAACTTAATGTCAACTTTTCTGCAACGCTTACTAAGTTTTCAGCTTTTCTCCTGACTTAGGTCAAGTTTCATTACACAGTTTCAATCGACTGCAAAACTTCTCCTTTTCCCTGGTGAAAATGGAGATTTCGAAGTTTATGGATAGTTTGTCATATCGGCAGGAAAAACTTTTTTCCAATTTGGTTTTTTAAGGGTTTGCAAGTGACCAATCTATGCTAATTCCCTTGTAATTTACCTCTGCAATTAAATTCCATCGAATCGTTCACCAAAGAACCCGAAGGTCTTAAAATGAGTTTTTGCTTCTTTTCCAACCATTTGCTCTCTGATTCAAACCAAATGGAGAGAAGAGCGGTCACTGCAAGCCCCTGTCCCCCCTCCCCCCTTTCTCCACTTCTGGACCCCACTGGAGACAAATGAATGGGCTTCGGTTCTGTTCCTTGTCTAGTTGGTGAAAGCACCTTCTTCCCTACCCCAGAAACGACAAATCTGTCCTTCCCCAAGGGGAGAGAAGAAGGGATGGAGGGGAGAGAGAAAAAGGGATGATCGGCCATCTCTGCAGACAGCCTCCCCGCACTTGTCTCTCTCCGGTCCTCTGCACCTCCAAGCCGGCCAGAAGCCCGCAAACACAAAAAAGGCCCCGCTTTCCTCGGGCCCTTCTGAAGTGAGTGGGGCTCCCCTCCCCGGCCTCCCCTCGATCGCTCTGGGGAGTCGGCTGGGGGGGAGGCGGAGGATCCACCACCGCGGGAGGGGGAGAGGGGGAGAGGGGGTCGGCCGAAGGGCCTTGGGGAGCCCAGTTCCGACGGACACGCCCTCCTGCCAATGGCCGACGGCGCAGGAGAGGAGAGGGGCGGGGCTCTCGGGGGCGGGCCTGTTGCCTAGGCGGCGGCGGCGGCGGCGTTCCGATCAGGGACCGCCCCTTCGCGCTCTTCCGCTGCTGGGGCGGAGCTCCATCTCCGCCATGCTGGGGGGTGGGGCGGTGAGGAGGGGTAGAGGAAGAGGTGGGGGGAGGGGAGGAAAGGAGCCCTGGCTCTTCCTATCTCACCCTTAGCTGGCAGTTGAATATACAATTTTGAATGAATGAATGAATGAATGAATGAATGAAGCATCTATTAAGCACCTACTGTGTGCCAAGCCCGGTGGATGCAAACACAAGAGTCAGGCGGTCCCTGCCCTCGAGGAGCCCCCATTCTAAAGGGAGAGGCCACACTTGGGGAAGGAGAAGGCAAGGTCCCAGGGTCCTTAGGGTGGTGCGGCCAAGCAGGCGCTTGGGCCTCTGCTTTCTGAGTTCTTTTAGAAATCTTCTGGTCCAGCACGTTACATAAAGGTAAATTCAGGGGAAAAGAATTCCCTGCGGTCAAACAGAGAGCAGAACTGGGCCTTGATCCCAGGTTCTCCGACACTGAGGCCCAGCACATCAGCAGTGCCAGGGTTCTAGGGTTCTAAGGCCTTAGCTACCCCTCTGGGGCGGCCCCTTCACATGCTCAGGCTTAACCTCCCAAGTCCCACACGGTTCTTCCAGCTTCCTGATCTCTTCAGTAGTGACGTGGGGGCAGGGCAGATTGTCGCTAAGTGTGCTTACAGCTGATCCTGGGACTGAAAAAGACCCCGGGAGGCTTCAAGCCTGTCTGAGACAAGGAAGGAATGCATGTTGAACGCTCGGGCTTATGCTCTAACATGTAGGGTGAGTCCTTGATGCCTTCTCTCTGGGCTCTCAGTGGCAGGTAATGGCCAACAAGGTCCTTTCACATTGGCTGAAGAACAATGTGACGCTTTGACTCGTGGGCATCAGCTGCCCATGCCCTCATCCTGGGCCTGCTTCAGGAGCATATTCTGCCTCCACACAGAAACTGGCGATATCTGGACCCGCCTTGGTCAGTCCCCCCCGCTTCCACTGAACAACGTCGGAATCGTGTAAGGCCTCATGGATAGGAAGAGGAGGAAGCGCAAAGGATCATGGGACATCAGGCTGAGATCACGCAGCCCAGTTCCCTCATGTCACAAATGAGGAAGCTGAGGCCAGAAAGGGGCACGGAGATTGTGAGGAGCGAAGCCAGGATGCAAATTCACGGGTGCTGTGCTTGTCACTGAGGAAGGTGGACAGGGCTGAAGATTATCTGGGATGAGGGTGGGTTGCTCTAGTGGCTGAGGCAGAGGAGGTTGGCATGCTCACCCCATGCCCCTCAGGCAGCCTGCACTTCCTTATCATTGGTATGGCTTTCATGTTCACCCCCAATGCCAATTTTGTGGCTCCTGGGCAGGAGGGTGTGGCATTCAGTATCTTCTTCCTGGATGCCACCCTCGGGTTCAGCTGTGGCTCTGCTGTCTATGGCCATTCTGAAGGGATGGCCCATACCGTCTCCAAGTGAGCCCCTCGCCACCTTCCTGTTGGCAAGATTTGGGGCTGGGCGGAGGGTCTGGGGGGGGCTCTGACTGCTCTGGCCTCATTCCTCTTCCTCCATGCTCTCACAGCTCCCTGCCCTTGAGTCCTGGCTTGTCCTCCCCCCTCTCTCCTCTCCCTGAGCTGCCGGCAAGCTTTCCTGGCTTCTTTTTCTCTTTTATTCCCTAGAGAGCTACCATTGCATGGTGGACAGTGCCTTGGGCTTGGACTCTGGAAATACTGAGATTCAAATCTTGTGTCAGTTAATCTCACATCTTCAAAATGAGGACAAGACAGAATTCTTGTTAGGTGGCTTTTCTGTACGTCTGCCCACATTGCACCCGATTCTTCCCTCTGAGTCCAAGCAGAACAATGTAATCCGTATTTGAGAAAAACCTGGAAAGACTTGTATGGACTGATGCTGAGTGAGGTGACCAGAACCAGGAGAACGTTTGTAGACAGTAACAGCCATGTTGTGTGCTGACTAAAGTCGATATACTTAGCTCTTCTCAGCAACGCAGTGCCCTAAGACAGTTCCAAAGCACCCTTGATGAAAACATTAGCCACCTCCAGAGAAAGAATTGATGGGGTCTGAATGCAGGTCGAAGTATATTTTTTTTTCTCATTTTATTTTCTTCTTTATTTTTCTTGTGGTTTTTTTTTTCTGTCTGTGTTTTCTTTCACAACATGGCTAATATGGAAATATGTTTTACATGACTGTACGTGTATAATGTATATCAAACTGCTTGCCTTTTCAAGGAGGGGAGAGAGGGAGGGAGAGAGAGAATGTGGAACTCAAAATTTAAAAATCAGCCTATTAATGAGAACTGTGGCAAGAATTTTGCCAGCAATGACTAAGAGAGAGACACCCTCCCTCCCCCCACCCCCACCCTTAAATAAGAAGCGATTTTGGAATACAACATTTCAAAAGGCAAGAGATAATAGGCTTACAACCAATACTAACTTATCCTACAAAGCTGACTAGGATTGGGGGGGGAGGCAGTAATCAATTTATTAAGCACTTACCATGTACCAGGCACTGTGCCAAGCACTGTTAGAAAAAAAAAAGAGGTAAAAAAATCCCTGACTTCGTGGAGCTCATAGTCTAATTGGGGAGGTAGCATGCAGACAACTCTGTACCAACCAAATATATACATGGTAAATGGGAGGCCATCTCAGAGGGAAGGCATTAGTATTAGGGGGACCCCAGAACGAAGCCAGGAAGGGCAGACAAGGAGGGAGGGCATTCCAGGCAGGGGGGGAACAGTCAGGAAAAAGGCAAAGAGGTGGGAGTGGAGTGTCTCATGTTTCAAAACACAAGCAGGCCAGTGTCACTAGATTTGTAGAGTATATGGAGGGAGGTAAACTATAAGAAACCTGAAAAAGTAAGACGAGGCCAAGTTAGGAAGTGTTTTAAAAGCCGGACGTAGGGATTGTGGTTTTGCTCCTGGAGACAATAGGAATCCACTGGAGTTTACCGAGTGGGGTGACATGATCAGATCTGTGTTTTAGGAAAATCACTCTGGTGGCTGACTGGAGGACGGACCCCCCCTCTCCCCCAGCAGCTATTGCAATAATTCGGGTATGAGGTGATGAGGCTCCGTACCAGGTGAGGACAATGTCAGAGGAGAGAAGAGGGTGTGTGAGAGATGCTGCAAGGGTGAGATCGATAGACCTTGGCACCATCTTGGATCTGGGGAGTGAGAGAGAGCGAGGGGTCCAGGATGACTCCTAGGTCGTGAGCCTGACGGACTGGGAGAATGGTGGGGTCCTCTACAATAACAGGGAAGTTGGGAGGAGGAGAGTTTGGGAGCAGAAAGATAATGAGTTCAGTTTTATACATACCCAACTATCAGACAGTATAGGCAGCATGAGCATTTCTTCCTATCTATGTTGAGTTGAAGATGTCCAATAGGTAGTTGTGATGCGGTTTGAAAGGTTCAGGGACCTCCCAAGGACAGGGTCGTCTGGAATGAATTCCCAGACTCAAGCATCCTTTAAGTCAAATTGGCAAAGGTTTATCATGACACTAATATGGCGGGCAGAGCTCCTCAAGGGATCCTGCCACCTAACAGGAATGATTTTAAAGCTTATATAGGAAAAGCAGTGGATTATGTAGCAAGTATGCTAATTAGGTGATAACATACAACCTTGGTCACAGGCATCATTTACTATTGGAAACCAGGGGTATGGGTCTAGGGGAGGGGGGCGGTTTCCTAAGGGATGTAGGGGTGTATTTTTGGTCTTTTATGTCTGTAACAAGATAGCTTCGGGAGTTGTTGATGTCTCTAACAGCCTCTGGATTGTACGCGATAACTGTGGGAATCAGTACATGATAATTCTGCTGGTACAAGATAGTCCTGTTCATACGAGGGAAATTCTACCAAGGTCAGCTTGTTCTTGTAACTGGGAGAGATAGTGAGATCGTTTGCCTCACTGGGCCCACTCCTGAGTTATTGCCAGAGATAGAGTCTTTGGGCTGGGGAGGAAACTGTCAGGGATAGTGTTGTGAGGCTAGGGAGAAATATGGCCTTGGAATTGAGGTCTGAGTACAGGTACCCAAGCACCCCATGACTTGGAGATCTGAAAAACATCGACATACATCTCCATAGGGATGATAACTGAATCCATGGAAAGTGAGGAGGTCACCAAGTGAAATAGTATTGAGGAAGAAGAGAAGAGAGTCCAGTCCAGGCCCTAGAACATGTCTGATGAAAAGAGCAGAACTGAGGAGAAACACAAGAGTATAGAGAAAACTAAAAAGGCAAGCTTACTGAAGCCAATGGAAAGAGCTGGGTGATGATGCAATCACTTAGCCAGGAATCATTTATTAAGTGCCACACCAAAGAAAAAGGAGCTCACAGCCTAATGGGGAAACAAGCTCTGGACAAGATAAATAGGAAATCATCAACAGAAGATATTAGGATTTAGAAAGCATTGGAAAGGGCTTCTTGTACAGGATGGGGTTTTAGATGGAGCTTAATGGAAGCCAGAGAAGAAGGAGGTGGAGATGAAGAGGGAGAGCATTCCAGGCATGGGGGACAGCCAGGCAAATGCTTGGAGTCTGGAGATGGCAAGGAACAGACAAGAGGCCAGTGTCACTGGATCAAAGGGTACATGGGGAAGGAGAGTGTAAAAAGACTAGAAAGGCTAGGGTGGGGTAGGGGAGGCGATAGGTTATGATGGATTTTGAAGGACAGAGTATTTTGTATTTGATCCTGGAGGTGATAGGAAGTCTCTGGAGTTTGGTGACAGGGGTGGGTGGGTAACCCAGTCGAACTGGAGCTTTAAGAAAATCACTTTGAGGGGGGCAGCTAAGTGGCACAGTGGATAGGACACCATTCCTGAAGTCAGGAGGACCTGGGTTCAAATTCGGCCTCAGACACTCAACACTAGCTGTGTGACCCTGGGCAAGTCACTTAACCCCAATCACCTACAAAAAAAAAAAAAGAAAATGACTTTGGCACTTGAATGGAGGATAGATTGGAGTGGGGAGAGACTTGTGGCAGCAGACTAACTGAAGCCATTGCAATAGCCCAGCTGTGAGGAGATGAGGGCCTGGGTGAGGGGGAGAAGGGGGAGAATTCGAGAGATGGTGCAGAGGTGAGAGCGATGTTTAGGAGTCATTTTTGGTGGTTGTTGGAATCAAGGAAATGAATGACATTGCCAAGGGAGAGAAAAAAAGGGTCAAGGACAGACCCCCCCCCACTTTAAGGGTACTTGAAAGTGGGTTCAGTTGTGAGTTCTCTGAAAGGAAGAGTGTTCAATGTGTGTGTGTGTGTGTGTGTGTGTGTGTTGGGCGGGGGGAGCATTGAAAGGTCAAGAGAAGGTATTTGTAGGATGGGAAGACCTGAGCGTGTTTGTAAGCAAAGAGGAAGTGGTCATCGGCAAGATGCAGGAGGAAAAAAAAGGCTTGTGCTGCTCTGTTGGGAATGAAGGAGAGGGTCAGGTGAGGGGAGCAGGAATCTCATTGGTTGACAGCAGCCCTGGTGTACGAGCAGAGAACCTGGATGCTTGGGCCTTCCCAAATATGAGTAATCAGAGGTTGGGAAGAGTTGAGGTCTGATGGGGGTTATTGATGGTACTTGAAAGTGCCTGGATCTAGGGGTCATGGGGGAGTGGAAAGAATTGAGAAGACCTAGGTTCGAATCCCTCCCTCAGCAGTGCTACAATAGCTGTGTGATGCTAGACTAGTTGTTTAGCCTCAGTTTCCTTATGTGTAAAATGAGGGTGAAAATAGCACCTACCTCACAGGGATGATCTGAGAATCAAGTAAGACAAATCAAGTCGAAAGCACTTTACTCGATATAGATGTAAACCACTGTTTTGGAAATTTGATTTTCAGGTCTTCTCTCTCTCTCTTTGTCTGTGTGTGACTACCTTGGGCCCACTGCCTGAGGACCAGATATATTACGTTTCAGCTTTTCCCCAGGTTTCTTAGTACCTTTAAAGGAGTTTGGGGGTATCTGGGCTCTTTGCAAATGCCTCCACCTTCCACTGATGGTGTTAGGATGAGGTTTTACAAAGAAACATTTACTTCAAAGGTATAATCACAAACATGGAAACTTCCTCTTCCAACGTGGAGGGTTTAATCCCATCCCCTTGTACCACCTTAGTCTTTGGGGAGGGGCGAGAATTAGGTTTACAGTTTAGCTGGGTTCCTCTGGAGCATAGCCCTAGGTTCCAAGGTCAAAACCTTTGTATGAGAGTCTCAGGCTTGCTGGCTTCTCTGGGCTTCTCTGGGTGTCTCTGCCCTGTTGGCTCGATGCCAGGTCCTGCCTGGAATCCTGGCCCTAAGGTCCCTTGGCTAGAACTAGGCCTGTGGGATCACTGACAGTGCCTGAAACTGAGGAGGACAAAGGACACAGACTAAAAATGAACAAGTGGCCTAGTGGGAAGGATTGGTGATCTTCACCTTCTAGGTACCTCAGAAAAGTTGTAAAGATGCAGCCTGGTCTGGCTATACAGCCAATCAAAGGATGTGACTCCCACCCGCAAAGTCATTTGCTTCTCTTCTTTCTTTTTGAAAAATCAAATTAGTTACTGGCTTATCTGTTTTGTTGTGTTTTCAAAAGAAAAAAAAATCAGTTTCATTTATTAATTCAATGCTTTGTTTTACTTTCAGTTTTGTTAATCTCTTCTTTGATTTTCAGAATTTCTATTTTGGTGAGTTTAAAACTTTTTTTTGTTTCTTTTCAAGTTTTGTTTTTTAGTTGCACATCCAATTCATTCATTTGTTTTTTTCTCTATTTTATTTTAAGAACTTTATGAAAGTTCTTAGAGACAGAAATTTTCCCCTAAGTATTTCTTTGACCGTGTCCCAAAATTTTGACATTTTTGTCTCATTGTTTTCATTCTCTCTAATGAACTTATTGATTGTTTCTATGATTTGTTCTTTGACCAAATTTGAGCCATTATTATTTTAAAAAAATTTTTTATTAATTTAATTTATCCACAATCACTTCCATAAGCTTTTGAGTTTAAAATTTTTCTCCCCTTCCCTCCCTACCTCCCTCCTCAAGACGGCACGCAATCTAATATAGGCTCTACATATACATTCCTATTAAACATATTTTCACATTAGGGATGTTGTAAGGAAGAATTAGAACCAATAGAAGGAACCACCAGAAAGAGGAAACAAAACACAACAGAAGAAAAAAATAGCAAATAGTCTGCTTTGATCTACATTCAAACTCCATAGTTGTTTCTCTGGATGTGGATAGCATTTTCATCATGAGGCTTTTGGAGATGTCTTAGATCCTTGCATTGCTGAGAAGGGTTAAGTCTATCAAAGTCAGTCATCACTCAATGTGGCTGTTGCTGTGTACAATGTTCTCATGGTTCTGCTCACTTCACTCAGCATCAGTCCATACGAGTCTTTCCAGGTTTTTCTGAAGTCTGCCTGTTCATCATTTCTTTTTTTTTTTTTTTTTTTTTGCTTAGGCGATCGGGGTTAAGTGACTTGCCCAGGGTCACACAGCTAGTAAGTGTTAAGTGTCTGAGGCTGGATTTGAACTCGGGTCCTCCTGACTCCAAGGCCAGAGCTCTATTCACTGTGCCACCTAGCTGCCCCCGCCTGTTCATCATTTCTTTTAGCACAATAGTATTCCATTACATTCATATGTCACGTTCATAATTATGAGTGCTATCTGTGTCTTTCTCTCCATCCTTCCCCCCTCCCCCATTTATACTTTTCTTTCTCCTTTCTCCTTTTCCCTCCTCACTAATGTTTTGCTTTTGACCGCCTCCCTCAGTCCCACCTCCCTTCTATTAACCTCCTCCCTTTTCTTTCCCCTTTTCCCTCCTACTTGCCTATAGGGCATGTTAGATTTCTATGCTTAACTGATTCTGTTATTCCCTTCTTGAGCCAAATCTGATGAGAGTAAGGTTCAAACAGTGCTCATCTCCCTCCCTTCTTTCCCTCTGCTCTAATAGGATTTTGTGCCTTTTCCTGTGATGTAATTTACCCTTGTGTGCCTTCTCCTTTCCTTTTCTCTCAGTACATTTTCTTAGTTAGATCAGATTAATTCACTTACTTGGATCCATTTAACCCACTTGATTAGATTTTTTTCATCATTTTTTTTTTCATCAAAGTCAGTTTATACCCACCCCCTTTATGTATACCCCTTTAACGTGGTGTACTAACAATACAGTTCTCAAGAGTTACAAGTGTCATCTTCCCTTGTAGGGAAGTAAACAGTTTGCCCTTATTAACAACATGTTGTTTTTTTCTGTCTCATTTACCTTTTTATGTCTCTCTTGAGTCTTGTATTCGAAGATCAAATTTTCTGTTGAGCTCTGGTCTTTTTATCAGGAAGGTTTGGAAGTCCCCTATTTCATTGAATATCCATCTCCTACCCTGAAAGATCATGCTCATTTTCACCGGGTAGAGCTATTATTATTAAAGTGAAGAATTGTGTAGTCCAGTTGAAGCGTCTGAGGACAATGGCAGAGGATGGGAGAGACACTAGAATCTAGGTTAGAAAGGCAGTTACAAATTGGAGATGAGCATAAGTGGGAGGTGAATAGATGACAACTAGTGTGCATGGGCAAAGAGAAGAGGTCACTCCGGCCTGGTGGTAGAGGGATGCTCTGTGATTTGGAGGTGGGAGGATGGAAGGGAAGGAATGAGCACAAGAGGAGAAGGTAGCAAGAGTTGTGGGGTCCTCACTGGCTGTGGGACCCTGGTCAAGTCACTTCACCTCTGTTTGTTTCAGTTTCCTCAACTGTAAAATGAGGATCATATCAATATCTGCCTCAAAGCGACATTGGGAGGATCCAATGGGATCGTGTTTGTGAAGTGGTTAGCTCAGTGCCTGGCACGCAATAGGAGTTTTATACACACACACACAAGCTTATTCCCTTCCTTGCCTCCATCTTCTTCAAGGAGTTTACGGTTTAATGGGAGAGACAATATGCAAATAACTACTGTGTGTACAAACCATATCTATTCTGGCTGCTTATATTTCTTTTCATTGACCTGGGAGCTCTGGTTTTGGCTTTCAGATTTCTGGGAGTTTTCATCTTGGAGTTTCTTTCAGGATGTGCCCAGCAGATTCTTTCAATTTCTACTTTGCCTTCTGGTCCTAAGAGCTCTGGGCAATTTTCTTTTATGACTTCTTGAAATAGGATGCCTAGGCCCTTGTGTCTGCGTATGGCTTTCAGATAGTCCAATGATTTTTATCTCTGCTTGTTCTGTTTTCCATTTTATTTATTTTTCCTAGGAGACACTTCACATTTTCTTCTATTTTCAGTCCTTTGACTTTGTTTTATTATTTCTTGATGTCTCATGGAATCATTGGCTTCCATTTGGCCAATTATGATTTTCAAGGAGTTATTTTCTTCATTAAGGTTTTGGACCTTTTTTCCCCAGCTCCTTATTCTCTTTTCATAGCTTTCTTCCATAGCTCTCATTCAGTTGAATTTTTTTTCTCCTTTTAGAAAACTCTTAACTCTTCTAGGAATTCTTGTTGGGCTTGTGTTCAATCCACATTTTTCTTTGAGACTTTGCTTATAGATGTTTTCAAGTCGTTGTCTTTTTTTGTGTGTGTGTTTGAGCTTCCCGGTCACCACAGTAACTTTTCTATGGTAGAGTCCTTCTTTTATTTGCTCATTCTTTCAACCTACTTTTTGACTTTGAACTTAATGTTAGTGCCAGGCCTTGCCACACTTCTTGGGGGTGGGGGGGGGGATGTCTGGCCTGAGTTTCTGTCCTCTTATATCCTTCACAGCTCTGGCTAGGGACCTGCAAGTTTTCAGTGCTCCCACAGTGGTGAGATCTGGGGGGAGGCATGTTCACTGACCTCCTCATCTGAACTCTGCAAATTCCTGATCCAGGTTTGGATCTGTTGGCTTGTGTTTGGTTGAGAGTTTCTGTAGACTGCTGCTGGACTCAGTCACTATTGGTCTGCTGGGAGGCCCTGTGGGTTCAGAGCAACTGAATTGCTGACTCCCCTTTGGTCTGGGATGCTGAGCTCTGTTCTGGGGAATCAGAGCCACACAGCTACTGTTTGCTTCCCAGAACTTATACCTTGCTCAGTACACAGCTAGGGCCCATGCTCCAACTCCTCTCTGCCCTAGATCTGTGACCCAGAACCGAGTAATGATAGACAGAGCTGCCAGATGGCACCCATTCCTGCCCCCAGTGCTGGTTCAGGGATCCTCTGGGATCTCTTTCTCCTCTAGTGTTTTCTGCCTTGGTGCTCTGTCTAAGCCCTCTCTCAATCCCCTGGCACCGGAATGTTCCGTGATGCTGAGTACTCCTGGCCAGACCCCGTTCTCAGTGTTTATAGGCCTCTCTATCCATATCCCTAGCCACTTTGGGGTGGAAAAACGATTCACGGTGATTTTTTTCTGTTCCATGACCATCTCGATGCAGAGCTTTCCCAAATCTCCTTATCTGGCCCTAGTTTCTCTCCTGAGTGCTAGTCGTGCATCACTGACTGTCTTGTGGGCATTTCCACTTGGTTGTTTCAAAGACATTACAAATTCCTCATGTCCAAAAAAGAGCTCATTCCCTTCCCTCCCCTCCTCCTAACTTCCTTCTTCCTATCCCCGACTCGTCTTTCCAGTCACCAGGTCCCCAGTCTTTGGTGTCATCCTTGACTTCTCACTCACACTAACCTCTTTACCTGGACTCTTGCCATAGCTTTCTCATTCATTGCCCTGCCTCAAGTGTCTCTCTACTCCAATCTATCCTGCCAGTGTGTCACCTCCCTGTCCAGTAAGTGCCAGTGGCTCCCTATTACCTCCAGGATCAAAGAGAAAATGCCCTGATTGGCCACACCCTGATTCCTTCCTCCTTTTCCAGTCATGGTGCCTTTTCATTGGCTGTGCCTGATGCCAAGAGTGTTTGCCTTCCTGACTTCCTCCTACTAGCTTCTCTAGCCTCACTCATGGCTCAGTAAAACCCATCTAGTCCAGGATGTCTTTCTCAGCCCCTCTCAATGCTAGTGCCTTATCATCCAAGGTCACCTTCAACTCACCCTGTCTATATCTTATACATCTCCTTCTTAAGCTCTGAACTCCTCCAGGGTCAGCTCTGGCATTTGCCTTTCTATCCCCAGTGCTTAGCACAATGCCTGGCACACAGTAAGGGCTTACTAAGTGTTTGTTGGTAATTCATTGACTGACTGACTGCTTGACTTGGGGAGAGGAAGAGAGAGGTCTGTTGAGGCTGGACCCTTCTGGAGAGTCATTGTAGGACTCTGGATTCTGTTCCTGGCTCTTTGCCTTATGTTTCTTCACTTTCTCCATCCTTCAGATGATGGAGATGGACAAGAGTATTTCTAATAATCATCATCGCAGGCCTGAGTCTCTTATCCTGTGATTCCCAAGAGAGCAGTAGCACTCTTACTCCGTATAGCCCATGTGGCTGCCAGGAGTCCAGTGAGTGGCATTCGCACCAGACACATCGCTTAGGTGAGACTGGGAGTGGGAGCATATTGAGAATCAGGAGGGAGGTGGACATTATCATACCAACAAGCATTTATTAAGTGCCTACCGTGTACCAAGCACTGTGCTGAGAACTGGGGTTACAAAGAGAGGCAAAAAACAGTCCCTGCTCTCAAGGAGCTCCCAGTCTAATGGAGAAGACAACACGAAAACAGATATGTACAAACAAGCTCTAGCCAAGATGAATCAGGAAGTCTCACAGGGCAGGCACCAGTATTAAGGGGGATCAGAAAAGGCTTTCTGTAGAAGGGGGGGAATTTTAGCTGGGACTCCAAGGAAGCCAGGAGGCAGAGCTGACGCTCACACAACAGCTGGACACATCACATCAATGCCCTCTCGGGCTAATAGTTATGGGGTAGGGAGAGGTAGCAAGGCCCAGATCTGTTCTGTAATGGGAGACAACAGGAGGCCCAGTGACTCCCTCCATCCCCGTACACTCACACACACACACACACACACACAACACACACACACACACACACACACACACACA
>NW_020954597.1:2501628-2545422 GCF_900497805.2 Vombatus ursinus | reverse complement strand
CACACACACACACACAACACACACACACACACACACACACACACACACACACACACAGCAACAGCCATATTCGGAATGTTCCTGCAGGATCAGGAAGATTTAGCATGGTGTCACAGAGTGGTTAAGGCCCACTACGGCCCAGATACTCCACAACCAGCTCCCCAGATTGGGTCCTTGCAGACAATAAGCCTCAATTTCTAGCTGACACAGGAGCACATCTGTATGTAAGAAACAGGCCAAGTTCAGGTCCAGGCTACGTGACCCACTCTCCCTCCACTAAGTACGCCAACCCACATTATGAGCAAGTTTGCCTTAAGCCCCAGCCTAAATTAGCCTCATAACCTCCATTGCTCCTGGTGATCCCTAAAGCTCCCTTGTCTTCCCCAGCAGGAGGCCAACAAGAACACCCAGTCATTGATAAATAAGAGGTAACAGAGCCCAAGGCCCAGCACAGACCTGAGGCCCTTGCATCGGGTCCGGCCACCTGCCTAGTTCTAAATGAGCCGAGTCACGCTCTTGGTGTCCAATTGAAGCAAACTCTAGCCATGGCATTCCCGGGAATGTAGCCATCTAGTGCTAACCTGGGGGACCAGTTCTCACCTAAACTTCTTTGGAATCACTGCCTCCTTTTCGAGATATTTGTTAACTAACTGGAATGGAGCGCCAAGTGCTTAGCATACTGTCTGGCACACAGTGAGCCCTTAAAATGCTTCTGGACTGACTGGCATTAGATTTTTTCTTACTTTCAAAATGTGGACAACAAAAAGAAAATGGGTAAATCTGCCTTTGTTGTGGTAGCCATCATCTCGCAGAGGTCAGTCTCTTTCACTAAGCCCAGAGAGGGCTCTGAAGGTAGAGACCTCAAAGTTTCTTCCTGGGACTCAGAGACTGCACAGCTGGGAAGACCAGCCCCTAGAATCTTACTGCCATCTCAGACTACAATCCTGGACGAACGTCTCCCGGGAGAGTCACTGGCCAAGGTATCTGTTCTTCACCAATTCCTGGCACTGAGCCATCAGACCAGTCATTTCAGTGGGTAAAGTTAGGGCAGTTGCTGACATTACTAAGAAAAGGCTGGGCTACCCCTCTGGGTGGGCTCCCTTACTACCACCATCCCAGTGGCAGATCATCTTAGAGTCTCAGTGACTTCACATGTGGGAGTCACCTTAGACTGGTCCCTAAGTCCCAGACCGGGAGCTGACTTCTATTTCTTCCCATGACTCCGATAACACCTTTCTCTTGCTTACCTTTTTTTTTCTCTAAAAGCTGTAGTTGGGCGAGGGGAGAGGAAGGGGAGGGCTGGTCCTGTTTCTCAGACAGCTGCTTAGTAGCCACGGTGACTCTGCAGTCGTCCCGACAGGGTTACTGTGCCCTTGTAGCTGAAGACTCCTCCCACTACCCCCCCCCCCCGGGTTATAGGTGGAAAAGGGACAGAAAGGTCCTCTCCACATGTGCTTCTTCAGTGCCTGAGCGTACCTAGGGGCTGTAGCAGATGGGTGTTCCATTTTTAAAGTCTTGCAGCATATGCCAGCCAGGGTGCACATTTCTTCTCTACTTCTCAGACAAGTAGAAAAGGAACAGAAAAGGAATGATCTTTATAAGGATGAGGTGGAGACTTCACCTGAGAGGAATGGGGGCACCTGCACCCTCCCCTAATCGGGTGTGCACTGTGTTGTGGGGTGTCTCATCTTTCTGGCAGTTACTGTTTGGCCTTCAGAGAAGACAAAAAAGGCCTAATCCTCTTGTGGCCTAGAGACAGAGTACTTCAGCTTCCTGTTCCCTAATGAGAGGTCTTGACTTGGTACAACTGAACATTGGTAGCCATGGCTGGGGTGTCCTTGAGTTGTAGCTCTCCCTACTCTGTTCCCTTGCATCCATGATTCCAAAATGGCAGTAACAATGGCCCCTGACCCTTGCAAGCTCTGTATCTGCTTCTGGATCGATGACGGTAGTGTGGCCAAACACTCAGTTACATGTGGACAAAACAGTAACCAAAACGCCCGTTGGCCCTCTGCATCCTCTTCTGGTGTTTCTACTGTGCATTGTTAAGGGTTATGTTTCCATGCCTGTAGTCAGTGTCTATTGGGATTCCGTTTCTTCCATCTACATTACTTTCTATGTCCCTTACGTTTCTAAGTGGCAGGTAAGGAGTGAAAACATCTGGTTAGAAGCCAGTCGTCACTGAGTCACAAGCTCTGAGGTACTAGGAGTATTGTTGGAGAAGGAATCGTGCTTGGGGCCAGCATGAGCTAGGAGGCTGCCCCACATCACAGCCCCCCAGTAGGACACCCTGCCCGTTCTCATTCAGAGCTAATCTAAGGAGTGCAAGGAGGCTTCTCTTCAGAGGATGCAGTGGTCAATTTCTTACAGTGTGACAATGTCACTTTTTTTTTTTTTCCCTTTTAGCAAAAGACAAAGATTCTTCCCTTTCAATTCGAGATGCACTGTTTTTCATCACGCAAAAACTCCTTAATTTGGTAACAATCCATCTGTTTAGTTTCCCACCATTTTTTCTATTTGTTCAGGGGTTAAACATTTCCCTCTTCTCTACAACTGAGATATATATTAGTGCAAAAGGTCAAGATTTTGGATTCTCTCCTTTTTTGTCCATCTATCACTCTTACTAATGCCGAGCACGTCATAGACATTTAGCAAATTCTTGTTGTATTTGTTGACTGACTGAAGGCTTATCATATTAGCAGACAACATCAAGCTGGAAAAGGTCAATAGCTGAGATGCCCAAAGATCCTGACAGGCTCAATCTAATAAAATGAAGTTTAACAGGGACAAAAAAGTGGTACATTCGGGTGTCAAAAAATCTTCATGAGGAGAAGAGGAGGCAGGAATAGAATATTAGTGGAATACACACTGGAGATTAATCAACAGCAATACGGTGGCCAAAAAAGCTGCATTATGATCTCCAAGCCCCCTTTGAGGCTGACATTCTGAGATCTCACCACATATGGTCAGAAAAAGGACTGAGAGTAAGGGATGAGTGCTGGATGCTTGGGTCCTACAATGTGCACCAGGTAGTGAGTGGGTATAGGCAGCCTCCACTGCATTGTATAGGCCCTCTGGGTGCTTAGGACAGTCAAGGAACATTTCCTAAGCACCTACTATGCGCCAAGGACTGTCCTAAGGGATGGAGATACAAAGAAAGGCCAACCCAGTCCCTGCTCTCAAGGAGCTCAGTCGAACGTGACTAACAGCATGCAAATTCAAGGTCTACACAATGTTTCTCCATGTTAAGTTGGAGCTGCTCCGCAGAAGGAAGGCACTGGGAATGAAGAGGGGTCAGGCAAGGCTTCCTGTAGAAGGTGGGACTTTGGCTGGGACTTAAGGGGAGCCAAGAAGGCCAGGTGGTGGAGATGGGGTGGGGGGAACTGCAGTCAGATGGAGTCTGTGGTGGGGATGGAGGAGTAAGGTCTAAGGAAACTGCAAAAGTCATGGAAAGCTTTTTTTTTTTTTGGCTAGGCAGTGGAGTTAAGTGACTTGCCCAGGGTCACACAGCTAGTAAGTGTTATGCACCTGAGGCCACATTTGAACTCAGGTCCTCCTGAATCCAGGGCTGGTGCTCTATCCACTGCAGCGCCACCTAGCTGCCCCCATGAAAAGCTTTCTAAGCCAATCTGAGGAAATGATATTTGAGCCTGGAGTCACTGGAGTCGACTGAATAGGGGAATGATAGACTCTGACTTGTACTTGAGGAAGAATTTGACAGACGTGTAGAAGGTGGAATGTAAAGCATTGAGGCAGGTACGACAATCGTCCCCAGATGAACTTTTTCTTTTTTTGGCGAGGCAGTCAGGGTTAAGTGACCTGCCCAGGGTCACACAGCTAGTGAGTATCAAGTGTCTGAGGCCGGATTTGAACTCAGGTCCTCCTGCCTCCAAGGCTGGAGCTCTCTGCACTGCACCACCTCGCTGCCCCTGCAGTCCCCAGATGAGAGAAGGGAACGGAGACGAGAGGTGGCGCAAAGGCAAACATGACAGGACTTGATCCCAAACTGGCTATCGGGAGTGCAGATGAGGATGGTGTCACGAGGGATGGAGTTTGGAACACGCTTAGTGGAAAGCCCCAAGCTATCAAACTCCCGAACGTAGCCCAAAGCAGATTAGAAAGGAACTGGGAAAGTAAGGAAACAAAAAGACAACACAATAGGATTTTGTGGTTCTCCAAGTCAGTGTGTAACCTAGAGGGATCAGTTTTTACTTGAGTTTGACACCACTGGTCTACAGGGCATCCAGGTGGATATGAGACTGGAGGGTTGAGGGCTAGAACTGGTTAAATCTGGCAATCTTCAGGGGTCTGGGACCTCTCTACGGGAAAAGGTGACCCCCACATGGGAAGTCGCTGAGGCTGTGGTGACAGTAGGAGTAAGGGAGCCCCCTTAGAGGGGTGGCGCAGTGTTTTGTTAGCAGTCTCAGCAACTGGACCTACCTTGACCCAATCTGTGGCCTGCTGGAAACAACTGGCCATGACTGGCCTGATAGCCCAGCATCGGGAATTGCTGAGAGGCAAACTGAATCCATGGGAGCTGATGATATCATCGTGGAGGGAGAAGAGTGCCCAAGACAGAGCCTCGGGGGACACTCACGTTTAGTGGATGTGCCCCGGATAAAGATCCAGCAAAGGAAGTCGAGATGGAGCAGATAGAGAGGAGAGGCATCTCCTAAAAATAGTGATATAGAATGGCAAAGGGAGCGGAGGATGGGGATGGAGAAAAAAGGCCATTAAGAGATCACTGCTAACTCTGGAGAGAGTAATTCCATTTCAGTGATGAGGCAGAAAGTCAGAGACAGATGGGAGGACGTGAAGGCGTCTATCCGTCGCTTAGAGACGGCCTTTATAGTCTGGCCACAAAAGTGAGGAGAGATAGGAGAAGAGTTAGCAAGCATAGATCCAGAGTTTTTTTCACGATGAGAGAGTCACGGGCACTTAAGTCTTCCCCATTGTAGACAGGGAGACTGCAGGTTAGTGAGAGAGTGGGAATGATAGAGGGATCGGGATCTGCTGGAGAAGCCAGGATGGAATGGGATCACTTGTCCACGTAAAGGGCCTGCTCTTCAGGTGAGATGGGGTTAAGGAGATAGTTGTGACATGAATGAGTGACGGGAGATAAAGAGGGGAGGAAAGCTCTCACTGAATGGCCAGATTCTCAGCTAATAGGGTGGCAGGTTTGGAATCGATGCTGCGGTGAAGACAGTGAGTCAAGTAGAGAGTTATAAAAGGACTGCCTTGCTATGGTGGGAGCCCAATTGAGACTGACGTTGTCAGCGATTTGTAGTGCAGCATGGTTTGGGTTCAACAGCGAGTGTGCAGGGACAAAGGCACCGCATGAAGGGAACAGTCCAAGGCTGAGGCTTGGCAGGGCAAGTTCAGAGCTAGGGTAAGAGATTCAAGAGGATAACGTAGAGTTAACTGGCTGACCAAGGGGTCGAGATGGGGAAGCGAGGAGAGTGCAGCCAGGGCAGGGGTGATGGCCTGGTTAAATACTGAGGTCTTGGTGAGGGCAAAGAACAGGGTTTGCTGAAAAAGCTACAAAGAAGTTCACAAACGTGGGTGGGCTGTGGAACAAGGGAATGCCCACAATCGAGATCAGCCATTTTGAAATAATTTTGAAACAATTTTGAAACATATGACTCAAAACAGCCCTTCCAGCTCTTGTCCTCTGACCCTCGCCTCCCAGGGCTGGTGTCGGAGTACGACGAGAGAATCTTCAAAGGGCTACAGAGAGCCACTTGGCCTGTACCCTGGAGGTCTCAGGTGACTCGGCTAACAGGCGCTTAAGAGATCAAGCTGATATTGTTCACGGAGCGAAGAGTGCTGAGCCCAGGATGGGCCTTGACCGCTCTGGAGGGTCTCTGGCCCTGCTGGAGCTCTCGCTTGTTTTAGCGGAATCATTGAACTTTGAACTTCGGTTGGGTCTTTCCTTGTATTCCCAGCGCTCGGCAAGCACAGTGCCTTCCACACGTTAAGTGCTTAATAAGTGCTTGCAGACTGACTGGACCCTGCCCCCAGCTGCTTAGGCCCTCTGGGCCTTGTCTCTTCTCGCTCTTGCCCTACTCTGTCCCTTCCTCCCAGCCAGGTTGGGGGGGGGGGGGGAGGTTGGTGGCTCTAGTGCTACAAGGGATGACAGCATTCTACAGAGGAGGAAACTGAGGCCCGGGTTAAGAGACTTGCCCACAGTCACACTGTAAGCATCACAGGCTGTCAGGGATGTTTTGGTCCTATCCAAGAGACCCCAGGGGCTGCCTTCCTTTTGCCTCACGGGGTAAGAGGGCCAGAGTGATGTGAGTAAGGGAGCTGTGGCTTTAGGAGCAGCATCAACTCTGCTGACTGCCCGGGTGGCTGTGGACAAGTCACTTCCCTGAAGCAGACTAAATGACCCCTAAAGAGCCTTCTGGGTAAAGCCGAGCCTAATTCTGACACCCCCAACCCTTCCATGGGCATCATGGGATACGCGCTTGCCAGCAGATGGCCCAGCTGGGGCCATTTCCCAAACCCTGGAGCCAAGGATCCCGATGTGAGTGGCATTCAGGACAAAGCTCAAAGTCCGGGGCTTTTCTGGTTTTATTAGAAAAAGAAGAGGAGAAGTGGCCAGAGGGCAGGTAAGTGGGCAAGGGCCATGGCTTCCCAAGAAAAGAAACAAAGAGGCTGTCGGGGACAAGGGCCAGCTGACAGGCCGGGCAAGGCTAAGCAGGGCCGCCCTCTTCCCCCTCTTGGAGCCTTTAGGTCAAGGCTGTCCCAGACGGGGGCTGAGGCGAGGGGATGGGGGAGGCCTGGACCAGGGTTTACTCTGCCTCGTTGAAGCGAGTCAGCATGGTCTTGTGCAGACTCTCCTTGTAGGACTCAGACGCGGTGATGCCGTAGGAGCTGCCCCGGGCCCCCAGTCCTGAGCCACGGACACGAGTCTGGGCCTAAGGAGACAGAGAGCCAGTGGTGAGGGGGGGGATGGCCAGCTGCTTTGGGGCCCTGGCCAATGGGGAGGGAGTGGGGGGGGGGACAGGCGCACCTCGATGGGAGTGACAATGCCTTGCTTCTTGCGACCCAGCCCGCTGCCCTCCTTCCAGCCCATGGCCTGCAGCATACGGCTACCAATGTTGTCGCTGCCCAGCCCATCTCGGGTGGGCTGTTCAAAGTCCCTGCAAGAAAGAGGAAAGGGGCAGGGAATGAGGAGAGGTGGCTGGGAGAGGCCTGAGCTTCTCTCATCTCACTCCCCTGGTCCCTGCGGGCCCTCAGCAGAGCACTCACACGGTGGCAGCCGTCACAGCCCCAGATTTCCTCTTCTTGGGCTCTGGGGGCTCCGGGATGCCATACTTCTCCCGACGCTCGGCTGCCCGGTCCCTGTACTTCATCTGAAGCAGAGGGAGAAGCCCCCAGTCAGGGCAGGGGGAGGGGCAGGGATGGGGGCAGGGAGGGATGATGGAAGGGCATCCAGGAGACTCACCTCCATGTCACTCTTCTCCAGGGCCTCCAGCTCATTCTCAGACAAGTGAGCCCGCCGGTGGATCTCCAGGTTTTGCTAGGGAAGGGGGAACAGAATGAGCACGTTGCTGTGGTCCCCCCCCCCCCCCCCCCCACCCCCAAATCGCCCTGGCTTCAACCCAGGCCCTCCCGACGCGCACACCTTGTGCAACCCAGAAAGCTGCTGGTGGCGGATCAGGGCCTCTTTGCTCGGGAACTGGCGGCGGCAGAGAAGGCAAGCCAGCTTCTGCCAGTCGGTAAGTCTCTCCTCCCTCTCAGCGCTCCGTTCGGGCTCCTCCTCGCTGTCACTCTCGCCACTATAGGCAGCCACCAGCCCCCGGGGGGGACTCTGCAAAGACAGAGGGGGCAGCTCAGTGCCGCTGAGGCGGGCCCAAACAGGGAAAATGCACACCGCCACACCCACGCCCATCCTAACTGGGGACCTCCTCACCAGGCGGTCATCACTCGTCAGCTTTGGCAGGTCCATGGCGGTGTGCTGTCTCTCAGCCAGCGTCCCCTGAGAGAGGGGACAGGACAGACGGGGTCATCATTGGCTTGGGAACTGGGGACAAGCAAAGGGAGCTGGGGAAGGGGAGAAAGAGCACCTTCTTCTCCAGGATGGCATAGCCAGCGTCAGCTGTAGCCGACTCCCGCCGTTCATCTTCCCGCAGAGAGCTGATGGGCTGGAAGCTGTTTTTGAAGTTCTCCTTCTGTTTGTTGAGGCTTCGGGCCCAGCGCTCCATGTCCTTGGCTATCTGCAGGGTGTGGAGGGCAGGGGTGGAGGTGGGAGAGAAAGAGCAGGTCCCGGGTCAAGCTCTCGCACCTGCCCGGTTCCGAGGCCTCAGGCTCTGTCTTGCCCTTCTGCCCGTACCTGCTGGGCTGTCTTGGTCTTGTGCTTCTCCTTCTTCTCTTTGCCTTCCTTCAAGCTCACCCCCGTCTCCTTGTGCCCGTCAGTCACCTGCTCCAGGGCAGGGACATAGGTGCGCCGCTCCCCATCCCAGTAAAGGTACTGCTGACTCTGGGAGTTGTAGTAATACTGACGTGGGAGGAGAGAGGCCAGGCTGATGAGACCTCCTCAGGACGCACGCCAGCCCTCAGCCCTTCAAGCCCTGTCCCATCACTCACCTGAGAGTTTGGGTCATAGTACAGTCCTGTCTGCGGGTCGTAGTAATAGCCTGATGTCTCGTCATACTGGTAGGTGGAGACATCAGGGATTGCTGTGGGACAGGGGAGAGAGGAATATGCCGAGCTGCTTTCCCTGGAGAGCTGGGAGCCTGGGGGGTGGGGGTGGGGGGTAGGCAGCCCAAAGGAAATCGTAGCCCAGCCCCAGCAGGTACTCACGGTACTGGCCATAGGAGTCCTGGGCAGCCGGACTGGTAGTGGGTGGGGGCGCGGAACTGGGCTGGGCTGGGCTGAGCAGCTCAGCCTTCAAAACCGCAGGGGACACGATTGTGTAGGGCTGGGCCTGGGGGGAGACGGGAAGACAGGGCAGGACAGCTCCATCTCTGCACCCAGAGGTGACAGGCCCCACCCCTCCCTCCACCGTATCATACCTGGGCGTTAGACACCAATCCCTGGGCATTGGCCCCCTCGGCCCCTGGCTGCTGATAGATGCCAGGCATGGCACTGGCTTGGGCATGGGGAAAGGCCTGGATCAGGGGCACAGCATCGACACCGGGTACACAAGGTTCCAAGGTGGTCTCAGTGCCTGGCAAGGTATAGTTACGTAGGGTCAAGGCTGAGTCTTGCTCGCTGCCCCCAACTCTGACAACAGCCACGCGAGGACCTCACCTGCTCCAGCTGGGTCTCCCTTGCTGCCGGCCACACTCAAGGCCTTGGTGGCGCCTTTCAGGTAGCCACTGTGGCCATAGAGCGCGGCCTCATTGCTCGGGCCACAGTAGGCCTCGTCTTGATGGTAGTAGTTGTAATCCGCCGCTGGCTCCTCAGGCGCTGCCCAGCTCCCCTCCCCACCCTGGGATGCCTGTGGGATAGGGTGAGGGATGAGCAGGTGAGGGGCTGGGCACCAGGCAGAGCCCTGGGCCTCTACAAAAGGGAGGCCAGTACCTAGCACTGCAGATCAGAGGGATAAGCATGGGAGAGTCACAGAGGCAGAACAGTGATGTCACCTCCCATTTCTTTACTGGCTCTGCATGAGGTTTAGAGGCCAAGTGCTTTACCCAAGGTCACACAGGCTAGAATTTCAACCCAGGGCCTCAACCAAATCCATAGCTCCCCCAGACATCTAGGTACCCAGCAGAGTGGCTTTTGGAATTCCCGGCAAATGGAGACATTCCCAAGGCCCCAAAGGATCCTGAGTCCTAAGTCTGAGGTGGGTGGCATTGGGAGAAGCCTGCCTTCCTGAAGTACCTGCGAGATGGCCCACTGGGCAGCAGCGATGGCCGTACTGGCAACAGAAGCAGCATTGATGCGGTTGCCATCGCTGGAGGCCATGTCCCTGTGGGAGAGGGGGTGCACAAGGGTCACACGGGCCCAGGGGAACACAGAAGGCACAGAGCAGGAGCGTGGGCTTGGGGAGTCTCACCTCTTGGAGCCCTTGGCAAACTCCACATTGATGGTCTTGCCATCGATGGTGAGGGGAGGGTGGAGAGCTTGGAGAATCTGCAGTAACTGAGCGGCTTCCTGCAGAGAAAAGGCAGGGTGGCAGGGTCAGGCTCCAGGCCAGGGCTGGGGCTCTGCTGCCCTATTCCTGCCAGCCCTGGGGGCCCCCTGGGCCCCCCTGTGCCGCCCTCACCACGATGGTGGAGAGCTGGATAAAGGCGAAGCCTCGATTCAGCTGGGTCTGCTTGTCCTTGATGACCCGGACGTTGGAGGAAGACAGCACGGCGTAGGGGGCCAGGGCTCCCAGGATTGAGTCCAGAGTGCTGTGGGGGTTCAGGTTGCGCAAGATGATGGCTGTGAGACAACAGAGGAGCACATCAGGGTAGAGGCTGGCCGTGGCCCTCCCATCGCCCACCATTCCTTGGGGCCCCAGGCAGGACTCACTATCGTTGGCGTTCTCCGAAGTGGGCTCAGAGCCCTGGGACAGGGCCTGCGGGGCCAAGAGCCCCTGGGCTGGATAGGGCTGGGGTAGCGGAAGCAGACCCTGACTCAGTTCCCGGCCACCCAGAGGCATCAGCTGCGGGTCCAGCCGTGCACCCAGCGGCAGCTTCTGCTCTGCTTCTAGAAGACAAAAAGAGGAGAGGCCGATGGACCCTGGGACCACCGAGAGAGGCCGAGCTCACTGCCCCCCAGCCACCTTTCCTAGGCCCAGCTCACCTGACTTGGGCACTCCACACTTGAAACACTTCTCTCGACGTTTGAAGTTCTGGACTCCACACTGCAAAGGAAGCAGAGGCCAGGCTAGACGTGAGGTGGAAATGGGCCCAGAAAGGCTCCCCGACAAGTCTCATCTGCCCCTCCTCAGGTCTCCAATCCTGAAGTTTCACTGCTCATTCTCTGTGCTCCCACCCACTTCACTTCAGTCTATGTACCCTGGCACTTCTTTCCCCTCCCTCTCCTCCAAGAAGCGCAGCCTGAACACGTCCTTCCCTGACTCACATTTCTTTCAGAAGTTCCTGAAAAGACGCATCCTGACTGAGCCCAGGTTGCATTCCAGGCCCCTCCAGTCTCTCCCACGGCCCGATCCCTGGCCCATCCCTTGCTCGCTCACACCCGGTCTCAGTTATGTCCCTTGTCCAATTGTGGCGACAGCCACCCCAGCCCCTGCAGCCCTCCCCAAGGAGACCGTTCTTGACCTCTCCATTCCGTCCTGCTAAGGGCAGCTCTGGGTTCACCTGCCACACGGACACTAATAAAACCAGTTTTGCAACAGTCCAGTGGCATCAGCTTGTTTTTACAGAGAAGGAAAGTAGAGCTCAGAGAAAGGACATCATTTGCCCAGGGTCCCAGAGCTAGAAAGTCTCCAAAGCAGAAGCCTCCTGGGCCCTTACCCTAGACTCTCTCCCCTCATGGAATAACAGAGTTGGTCTCAGGAGTGTCAAATGAATGAACGAATGAATGAATGAATGGGGCACCAGTGGGGCGCCCAATAGCTAAGCAAGTGTGAAGGAAGAAGGCCTCGATTCAGCCTGCCTGGCCTCAGAGGTCAAAACCGGAAGCAATAGGGGAACTACAGAGAAGAGGGTTTGAGATCATTGTAACCCAACACTTTCAATCAACGTGAGCTGTCTGAGTGCGGGCCACTTCGCCAGAGGCATCCACAGGAAGGCCTGGGAGTTCGGGGGGGACGGGGAAGGGGGGAACTGTTTGGCTTTAGTCCAGGGCCAGCCCCACAGGGGCCCATCCTGACTCACCCACTCCTTTACTCCTCACCTTATTGCAAAGCCAATCCTCATTAATTTTGGGTTTGGGATCACTGTAGTGCATGGAGACCTTCTGGCCCAGGATGCTGAGGGAGTGCTGTAGGGAAAAGCAGAAGGCTGTGAGGCCCAAGCCCAGGGGGCCAGCGCCTGGCACACACCTCAGCACAGGAGGAGAGAGAGTGAGCCAGCCCTTCAGCTGAATGGATGAAGGACAACAGGGAGTGGAGGGAGGGAGGGAGGGAGGGAGGGAGGGAGGGAGGGAGGGAGGCCACGGCCGCAGGGTGTGGCCCCCGGGTACTGCGGCTGCTTCTCCGGACACAAGCACGCGCACGCACACGCGTGGACTCACACCAGCAGGCACGCACTGTCTAACCAACACCGATGGGCCGGTGAGGGGATCCGCTTGGCCCTGACACAGGCCGCACTGGGGGCCCTGTGCTACCCAAGCTATACTCAGGGATATGAGAGAGAGAGAGAGAGAGAGAGAGAGAGAGAGAGAGAGAGAGAGAGCGCGAGAGAGAGAAAAAAATGGAGAGGAAGAGAGAGAGAGAGAAAACAGCCACAATCAAAGGTTGCACCTCCTGCCGAGAGGCCTTCTCCCCCACGGCCCATCAACCACACTAGCCTACTGGCCTCACAGGCCCCATTCCTGGCCTTGGCCTCCACAGCTACCTCCTGCCACCGAGGCCCAGACAAGGACGCCCCTTGCCAGAAACCACGTTCCACCACACTTGCCCTACCCTGCCATGCCAGCCTCTCCTCAGTGCCCTGTCCACGTGGCAAATGGCTGCCAGCTCAGTGGGCTAAGAGGGGACTCTGGGTCCCTCACACTTTCCTGCGGGGAGAGGGGCAGCTCCTAGGCCTGAGGTTATACCTTGGCCTTGAGGTAGAAAAAACTGGGGGGGAGCGGGGAAGAGAGACACACGTCAGCCTGGCCCTGCCTAACCTGGCTTCCTTCGACAGCAGCCTGCCACGCGAGGAGCCTGCGCCGGGCCCTGTACCACTCAGTCTTGCCATGGTAATGGCTCCTGGGGCCCCAACCCCGGGCCCCTCGTCATCTGCCTGAGTTGGGGACATTCACACATGGATGTGTGCTCGTGCACCAGCGTGGGGGCAGGAAAAACCAACAGCCAATCCAAACACACAGAAAGGAGACCAAGCTCTTGCCAACAAAAACCTCTGGAAGACCCCCAAGGCCACTGGGGGAAGAGGGGGGCAGGATACCTCAGGCCAGTGGTTCATGGCTCTTGAGCAGAAAGGAGGTGGTCCCCTTGGGGCCGCCCTCCTAGTACCAGGCACAGCTAATCCCTGGCTGGGCTGGAAGGGGTCAAAGGGAGAAGGGGACTCCACTCCTGTAAGCCCAGCCCCAGCTCCAAGGAGGGGGTGGTGAAATGACAAAGGAGAGGGCAACCCCCACTCTCAGACATCCCTGGCCATACCTTCCCCTCAGCAACTGGGGAAGGTGGGGGCAGGGAGCTGGGAGAGGATTCCTCAGGAGGAAAGGGGAAGCCAGGACTGAGGAGGGCAGGAAGAGAGGGGGCAGGCAGGGGGCCATCCCTGGGCGGGTGGCCAGCGCCCACGGGCGTGCGCCAGGCAGTACTGGTGTGTGCGTGGGGGGGGGGGGGGCAGGGTTCCAAGTGCAGCAAAGCAACCTGATTGGCTTCCATCCATCGTGCAGCGTCCTGCAAGTGACTAAACTCGACGAAGGCGAAGCCCCGGCTCTGACCTGGAGACAGCATTCAGATACAGACGCAGTGGGTTAGTCAACAGCTGGAGACAATGGGTGTTCCTAGGGGCGGGGCTGGCAGGGCAGGGGAGGTAGGAGGGGGCGAGAGAAGAATGGTGGGAAGGGCCAGGGCATAGGCTGGAACTGCCCACAGGGGCTCAGGGGCACTGCCAGCTTGGGCTAAAGGGAAAAGTGGGGACCAAACCAAACCGATCCTCTCTGTGGAGGGAGCAGCTGGCCCCTGGCTTCCAGATACACCCGGGCCTGGATGCCCCCTAAGTTCTGCCGGGCTGGGATGTTCCGAGTGGCTCAGAACAGAGGCTGAAGAACAAATGAAAAAGAGTACCTCACCTCAAAGGCAGGAGGCCCCAGCCCCATTAGATGCTCCCAGGAACGCTAGGGTCCACGTCTTGGGGGGTGGGGAATTGGGAATGGAAAGAACCGAGTTGGCTCTAGTCGAGGAGGGGGACGGGTGGCAGATGAAGCCCCAGTACCCAAGTCCACGTGAGGTGAGGGCCAGGGGGGTCGACTGAAGGCGAAAGGGTTAGCTGTGGACTTAGCTTCCCCATGTCCCAATCTGTCCAGGCTAAGGCGTGAACTGACCGACAATGGCTCCGTGCCTTGAAGGAGGGGATATGGGAAGAGAGGCCTTGATGAGGGCTCCCCACCCTTCAAAAAAGGGCAATGGGGGCAGCTGTGTCTCAGGAAGGACTAGAACTAGCAGGTGAGAAGGAAAGGGGGATGGTGGCAGAGAGAAAGAGAGAAAAAGCCGAGAAAGGAAAAAAGAAACCACCGGGCTGAGTGATCCCCGTGGTGCCTCAGGGCCTCAGCCGCTGGTCCTGACATCTTTCATCGAAACCTCCAGCCTGCAGTAAAGGGCTGGGGCCAGCACTCAGTGGGGCTACTCCCATTCCCCCATGCCTTTCCTGGGACGGGCAAGCAGCGCCATCTCATCTGGACTTCAAGACACAGGCTATCAGTGGAGGAAGGGGATGGTGGGCACAACCGGCATGGAAAAGGGAGAGAATCGCCATCTCAGATGCTTAGGGTCAGTCCCCAGGCTAGGGAGGGAGTCGGTCCCGGGCCGAGCTCAGCCCCACCGGTCATCCCCTCCCCCACCAGACCAGCACCAACGTCCGGGGAAGCCCCAGCGGGAGGAGGGAAGGAAAGAAAAGCAGCCAGTGGTCTCAGCTTCAATGGACAGGTGGGAAGGGAAGGGGGAGGGGCAGGAAGGAAGAGATGCGTTGGCCAAGAGCAGCAAGAAGCAAGGCCACTGGGAACGAAAGCTCACCTGAAGACTTGTTCCGCATTAGCCGCACTTCCCGAGCCTGGATCCCGTGGGACTGCAGCTGCGCTCGGATCTGTGGGGAGGACACAGGACAGACACGTCAGGAGGCTGAGTGGCACTGGCTGGAGGCGTGCTGGAAAAGAGACCTCTGGACAGCACACATGGAAAGAGAAAGGGAAAGCGAACCCCAATGAGCCAACGCTGACTGGTTCATGATGGCATCTCAAGACCAAGCTGGAGTCCAACGCTCTCCTCCAGCCTCTTCAGGGCTACGAGGACCCACTGGGGCCATGGCCCTAGCACCGGCCAACGTCAGCTTGTGCTGACCTCATGCTACAAAAGTGCAGAAGTCAGAGGTCATTGAGACAGGACCTCCTTGGCCACAGCTTTGGTGGGGAAAAGGGGAGGGCAGAGTGCAGTTCACACTCCACCTTTTCTTTTCTGTGGAGTTAAAAAGCACATGTTGGCTTGGGGATTCTCAACCTGGGGACCATGAACTTTGTTCTTTTAACATTTTGATCACCGTACTTCAATGTAATTGGTTTTCTTTGCCATCTTAGGCATTTAAAAACAAGATTTGTTTGGAGGTGGCCTGAGGGTGCCAGGCGAGCCGAAAGGGTAAAAAATCTTGTGTGAGGTGCCCCTCGGGTTTGCCAGCTGGCTGCTGGCAGGCCCTCTCGGTCCCAAGCCCCTGAGAGCTCCCCGCTACTCCTAGTCTGGGGGCACTGGGATGCTCAGCCAGGAAATGCCATCCTCTCAACTCTTTCTCCACACCAAATGGCCCAGAAAACCTCACAGAGATGGATGGCGTACGCACCCAGAGGCTGGCTGCCCCAGCAAGGGTCTCAGCAGAAACGCAGACTGAAAGGGCTTGGGGGGAGCACAGAGCTGCTAGACCCCTCTTTTCCCATTCTTAAGGCCCTATTCAGAGAACTCCCAGATCCAGATCTTTCCCCTGGGCCTGGCCACCTCCCCACAGATGCCCGACTGACACCAAAAGCTCTTGGCCGGCCTTCCCACAAGATGCGCCTCCTTTCCTGTTTCTGAGGATGCTTCCAACTTTGCAGTCACTTTGGGCTTTCTTAGGTGAGTAGCATGTGGACGAGGTAGAAAGGGGAAAGTCCGTGCCCCTCTCTGGGGCTCATTTCCCTCATCTACAGAACGAGGGAGATGCCAGAGTTCATTCCCTCCACATTCAGACTCCAACCCAAGTATCCTGCCCTTTCTCAAACTATTCCCCTTCGAGCTGCTGTCCGTGTATCTCCATTGCCTGTTTTTGTCCTGCCTCGGTCTCCCCTTCGCCTCTGTTCACACCATCGCTCACCTTCTTCCCTGCCCCATCTCAATCTGAAGTTCCTCTGAGACTACCTCCTTCACAAGAGCTGCATGTGTGCTGAAGACCCCCACCCCCAGTAGAAACATGAGCTCACAGTGGGATCCACGTTGTATTTCTTTTCTCAGGGCCTTGCCCACAGCACACACTAAAGGGTTTGAGGAACTAAAGTGGATGATGGGGTGGTGAAGTAAATCAAGGTCATGTTTCTGCCTCTGGAGGAGGATCCTAGGAGGAGAAGTTAGGACCCGGGATCAGAAAGGGATGGAAGGCACACAGAGTGATAGGAGATGGCTCAGAGAAAGAAGGGTCGAGTTGGATGGCACAAAGGGGCATGAGCAAGGCAGCTAGGTAAGTCTTTATTGAGTGGCCCACGCAGTATACTGGGCGTGTGGCCCCCCAATAGTTCTTGCTATAACGGGTTGACAAGAAGCATCCGTATGAGACACACGGCCAATGAAAATGGCAAGCGATTGCTAGAAGCAGGAAAGAGCTCAGGGTAGAGCCTGGAAGGGGAGGGGTGTGTGTGTGGGGGGGGGGGGTCAGGAAGGGGAGGAAATCAGTATCACATGGGAAGAGGAGAAAAAGGAAACGAGTCTGATGGCTTAAAAAACTCATTCTGAGAACTAGTGGGAGACCAGGTGAGGCCGGAGTGAGCCCCAGAGGGCCTTGGGCGCCAGGTACGAGAACTTAAGACTTCATCCTGGAATGGATGCTCTATCACGCCAGCTCAGGGGTTCTTAACCTGGGCTCCAGGGACTCTCATGGAGTCTGTGGATAGATTTCAGGGGGTCCGAGAACATGGATGGGAAAAACAATCACATCTTTATTTGCACTAACCTTTGGTTTCCTTTGTAATTCTCTGTATTTTATTTTCTGCATTTCAAAACATGACTCTAAGAAAGGGTCCACAGGCTTCACCAGACTGATGCCCAAGGGGGCCATGCCACATAAAGAGGTGAAAAAGCCCTGCTTTAACTGGACCCGTCTCTGGGGAAGAGACAGGACCTACTGAAAGTTGAATTGCACAAAGATGCCCGCAGGCCTACCCAGGCAGGGGAGACTGGAAGGAAGAGAGTCAAAGCCAGGAGATCCTGCAAAAGGTTGCAGTGGAGAAGGAGGGGGAGGAGGGATGGATACAAGACAGATCATCCATGATGAGGCAACTGGGCGACAGCTGATTGGGCTTTGGGAGTGACCAAAGCTTCAAGGCCAGAGCCCAAGCAAGACAGCAGGGACAGCATCAGATAAGGAGGCTGCCTTGGGCGGAGGAGACACGCTGTACTAGAACAAGGGCTGGCAAGGCCAAGGCACAGGGGTGGGGGATGGTTCTACCCAGTTCTCTGTGGTGCTCCCCAGGAGCATCCCGGGCTCCCTGAGGCACCAAGGATGGGACTGAATCCCTGTCTCCCAGGAGGCCTAGGGCTCAAGGCTCATGTCATCTACCTGCTGCTTCCCCCACTCCCATACAAGTTCACTCTTAATCTGGGCCGAGTCTTCGGGGGGGGGGGGGGGGGCGGGGGGGGGGGCACAGCGAGGAGGGGTGTGGCACGTACGTCGTTCTCCGCAGCTGCCTGGGGCAGCATCCGTAGCATGATGATGTGACTGGCCTTCTCTTCCTCCTCCTCCTCCCCTTGCTCAGTTCGATAGTCCTGGTCTCGGTAGTCCCCATCTCCGGGGAAGCCCAGGGGCTCGGTAGGGCTGTCCCGCTTACGCTGCTGTGTCTCAGAACCTGAGGAGGCCTCATAGGAATCCTGAGGGACAGAAGGGGACGAGAGAGACCAGGCGGTCAGCCTGCTGTGGGCCCGCCACGGCTTTGAAAGCCAGAAGACTCGGTGAAGCCAGGCCACGGGCAGGCAGGCCCTTCCTCAGGCTTGCAGGGATTCTGCATAACCTCTCAGGATACCAGCCCTTCCTTTCCTCTGGTGGCAGGGGAAGTGGAGAGGCTCCACTAGGTGGGAGATGGAGATGCAGCTCAGGGGGCAGAGGAGAGCCGCCCACCTCCCAAACACAGGAACTGCAAGACCCCCAGCCCAGGGCAGGTCAAAGTCTCCAGAGTGCCAACGGCCAGGCTTGAGACCACTCAATCACCAACACTAGCTTCATCCTTGGCCCCAAGCACAGAAAGGTGGGACAGGGCTTGCAGAAACAGTAGTACAGGCTCAGCAAATGAGGCCCTGTCCCTGCCGAGAATGGCTGGCTGCCGGCATCGATGGTGTTACCAAGAGCCAAGGAGCCACTGGTCCTACCATTCCCCAAACCATGGGACCAGAAAGCCAGGCTAGCGAGCACTGCAGGTGGGAGGGAGGAAGGTCCAGTCGAGGCCCTAGCAGTAAAGGGCAGGATGGAAGGCAGGATGGCAAGAGCAGTTCACCTGCCACCTGTGCCCAGTCTAGGCCTGGCCTTTGGAGACTCTGCCAAGGACTCTGTCATAGCCGTTCCCAAGGCTGGGCCCTATGTCCCTCTGCCTCGCTCCTTTCCTTAACACCCCACAGGCTCATCCTAGCCTAACCAAGTAAGCCAGAACCCACTAAGCCCTTCTCTGGGGTGAGAGCAAGAAGAAAAAATCCCCACCCCAAAGGGGCCTGGCAGGAGCCCCTGCCCCTGAGCTCAATTCTTCCACTCCCTAGTAAAAGTTCCTGGGCCTGGCAGTCCTGCAAAAAGCCACTGGAAGGGCCTTTGCTCTGGCCTCACAAACCAACACTCAGCCCAACGCGAATGTCACGTTCCCCAACTCGGTGGAGGCAGAGAGAGAGACCAGGCCTTTTCCTTCAGCCTAAGAGATCGCCAAAGACAAGGCTGCTTCTTGTCTACTGACAGCTAAAAGTTTCTCCTAGAGCAGGGGAAAGTTCTGCACTCAGAGCTCACAGTTTTTATAGAGTTTTAAGGGTCACCTGAGGGCTGGGGCTGTCTCCCCTCATACTGGGGACTTTTCCTCTTAGACTCCCATGGGCTCCCTGGGTGCCAGACTAGGAGGTCCACACATAGCCCCTTGGGATGACAGGACACACACCAGGGTCACCTGAGGGCAGGCTGGCCCATCCCGGTACTGCTCCACATCAGTTGCATGGCAGGAAGGGCCTCTCACCCCGCGGGACCCCCCCAACCCCGTCCCGGCCAACACTCCTGATCATACAAATGCAGAACTCTTTGTCAAACTGGGAGCAGTACTGAACCCTAACTTGGCTCTGGGTGTTCTTCAGGAATCTAAGACAAGCTTGGTGGGTGGGTAGGTTGCCTGCCCTGGGAACAGTTACAGAAGCTGATGAAGTGAGAGCTATCGACCTCCTCCTCCCCCCAGGAGTCCTCCAGAGATAGGCGAGACCATGGCACTCTGAGAAGCAGAGCCAGCTGAGAAAGGGCAGGGGGCAGCCCAGAGGGCCCAAAGGGCACAGTGTGGGGCAGGCCAGGTCGGGCCGGCCACTCTCCCTGGTGAGAGGATGAGGTCAGTCGGACTTACTGGACCAGGCCAGAAGAGAGTTCATTCGCCTTGAGGGTGGCCATTCCACTAGGCCCAGCACTCACCTCTGCACTCTGCTCTTCAGACGAGTCATCATAATCATGGCGGGGTTCCTGGCTGCTAAAGTCCCGGGGATAGGAGCGGTAATCCATGTCCCGGTAATCGTGGTCTCTCTGACTCCGGCTGTCCAGCCCATCATCCTGGAGGCCGCGGTCAGTGGCACCATAGCGGCCAGTCCTGTCTCCACGGCCACCTCTATAGAGAGGGGACACGGTTCCAGGTCAGTAGAAGAAGCCCTCAAGCTCACTGGAGGCCTAGGCCTCAGCTCCTGTCTCTAAAGCACAGCGGGCAGGGAAGAACACAAGTGAGCGCAGAAACCTAGGTCCAAAGCCAGTCTGAGCACAAAAGCTGCCATTCCGAAAAGGGTTCTATGGGTCCACTTGCAAGGGCCCACACCCCATCCCTAAATAAGGCTCACCCCAGCTTTTAGGTTCGGTCCTGCATGCTCACTGGGAAAAGGACAGAGAAATGAGGGGAGCCCTTAGCCTGGAAATCAATCACCCGGTGCAGCCCAGCACAGCCCCTGGGAGGAACTAGAGGCCAGCCTGGGCCCAGGGCTCTCTACCAGTGGAGCCAGAGGTCACAGCCTGGCCTACCAGGCTCAGCAGGGGCTGAAATGAGCAGAGCAGCTTTTCGGGTGCCAGAGGGCTGAGAAATACTTTCCCTACAAAGGCCCCTCGAGGGCGAGAGGTAGCGTCAAGTATTAATGATCCCAAACTTACAGAGAAGAACATAAATGCTTAGAGAATGGCTCTGACTTGCCCAGTCTTGGAGCTTCCAACCCAGGTACTGGCTGGAACCAGTGGAGAGGGAAGAACACTCACTGTATTTGGGCTCAGGAGACGTACTCCGGGTGACCCTCAAAGCCGGGGGAGGGAGGGGGCATGGAATCCCTGCCTTTCAACTGTCTATAAAATGGAGGTGATGATCCTGGCATGATGTACCTCTCTGCAAACCTGAAAGGGCCCCCAGCTGGCACCTGCCTAGTCCGGGTGGCCCTGGAGGAGAAAACACCCTGTGGGCAGCTCAATGGCACCATCTGTGCAGAGTTCAGAGGCCATGCAACCTCCAGCCCTATGGAACTCTTGTGCCAGCCGACCACCGAGGAACAGCAAACAATGACACCAGCCACGGTAAAGACAACGAGAAGCAATTTCCTTAGCTGACTGGCTGTTCAGCCCCGGTCATCCTGGTTACCAATGGGCACGGCTACCAGAACATCTGGGTCCCGAACCGTGAGCTCTGGGGGAGCATGTCTGTGTCCTACAAATGGGGCCTCTCTCGATTACTGAGCATAAGGACTGCTGAAGAGGCCGCTGCCACCCAGAGCAAAGCTTCGAGGTCAAGCCAGCTCCAAGACTTCCTGCTCAGGGAAGGAAGGAAAGTGTCCTGCCTCCTCACCCCTAGCTCAGCAGTGCCTTGGGCTCCAGGGCAGGCCAGGAGATCAACCCTGGCTCCTCTCCCGAGCAGGGCTCGTTGAAGCCTCTCATCACATGCCCACGTGGTCAAAGGCAGCTGAGGAAGCCTCCTGCTCTGTTCTCTCTCTTCAAGTCCTGGTCAAGCTCCTTAGAATCCGGGCAAACAGCCCTCCATCCCAGGGTGCACTGGCACAAGGCCCTTTGTCAGGGACTGGTTCTTCTGCTGAACTTGTCAAGGCAGAGACCTGGGTCACCTAAAGGCGGGAGGGCTGTGGATGGACAGCTTTCTAGAAAGAATGGCTACTGCCCAGCTCCAAGAAGTCTCGGCAATGGGGGACAGCCATGAGCAGACCTCCCTTCTCACGTGGTCTCTGAATCTTTCTCCAAGAAAAACATTCAGTTTTGGACATCCCTCCCCTCCCCAAAACCCAACCGTGGGGAAAACTGGAAAGTGCCCCTTGTTTCTGCCACACAGACTGGTCTCTAGCACAACTTCTCTCTTTCTTTGGCTGGGGGTTTACCCACTGTATATAAGGTAGACGTGGGTGCCACCTGGCATTTCTCAGCATACCGCACCCATCCTGTGTGGGAGCTCGGTAAAGACCCAGGGCCCAAAGGATCCTTACTTCAGGACAGCCCCCTCCCCAGTCTCACCGTCTTTCATACTCCATGTCCGGGGGGGGCCTGCTCCTGGGCCGATGGCTCCGCCTCACTTCCCAGCTGCCACCAGCCCTGCTATTGCCACCATGCTCCGCCAGCCTGCACAAGAACTCCCACCAGGGATCTAGGGGAGACAAAGGAAAAAGAGGGGATCAGGGGCAGCCCCAGCCCATCCAGGCAGGGCTGGCTGCCCAACTCTTGGTACAGGGCAAAGAGGAACAGTAGCAGTGATCTGGATTGTCTCCGGCACAGGAAAGTTAGAGATGGGGAGAAAGGGAGGGGAAGGGGGGAGAGAGAGAGAGACGGAGAGTCAGAGCCAGGGCTGCCACTCTGTCCTGGTTGAGAACGTCCAAGTATCTCTGCATCTGGGTTCGCTCTTGCAGAAAATGGAGACAAGAATTATTTGCACTAAACTCCTCAGAAGGCTGCTGGGGACAAAGCGTGGGTACACGTGAATGAACTGTAAAGGGCCAGAGAAACGGTGGCTATCGCTTTCAGTCCCACACCCAGAGAAGAAGGGACAGCTGCCAGGAACAGCCAGGACGACTCCCCATCAGTGCCAGAGCCCAAGGTCAAGGCCAGGGCTCACGCGTGCTTCTCCAAGGCCCTGAAGAATTCTGGGCTCCCAGGGCCAGTGCAATGCTCCAGCTGCCTTCCTGGCTTCTTTGGGCCTGAACAAGGCACCTCTGCACAAAGCCTCAGGCCTCAAACATCCTGGGAATGTCTCAGGATTGAGTTCAAGCCCCTCCATCTCCCTGAGTCTGCCCTAAACTCTTTTTTCTACCTTTTCTTAGTCCTTGTGCTTCCTCCCTTTGTACTCTGGAGTGAGCACCAGGATCATTGCTGCCCTCCCCTGTGTGCCTTTCAGAGCATACTGAACTCCGGCACCCATCCCCTCTGGAGCAAGGGTTTCAAACTTGGTTTTTAACACGGCCAGATTTGGGGCGGCGGGGGGGGGGGGGGCGAGGCCTCCAACTGTTATTTTCACTAATTGAAATTTAGTGTCTCCTATTACACAAGGACAGAATTCTGAGAAGCCTATAAGCTTCGCCAGGCTGCCCCTACGACGTAGGCCCAATCGGGTAACTAGGAACTCTATCCAGGCCAAGGCCTGGCCCTTCAGTCTGCCAGGTGTGGCCCAAAGGGGTGAGCAAAGGCCACTGGGCCACAAGAGGTGCCTTTCTTTCTGCCCTCAATCCCCGGAGAAGGGGAATCCCCTCCCCTGCCCCCTACGTGTGTCCCGAATAGCCCTCACACCTCAGGTTTCTAGAGCAAGCTGGGCAAGTTTACAAAGTCCTTTCCTTACAGTCTCAATATCATCAGCTCCGTTTTTCTAAAAACACCAAGGCTCAGCCATTTAGAAGGGCCAAGCTGGCGTTTAGGGTCAGGTCCCGATCGCAAGGGTTGGAGAAGTCTGCTCATTCAGGTAGGCCAGCAGCGGCCCCCAGGTGATGCTGGGGCCCAGAGACCAGAGCGAAGGCCTCGTTGCCCTGCTCCTATCCTATTCTACCAGCTGCTACCCCAGCAGGTGACGCTAATAAAGGACCTTCTCAAAAGCCGGCCGGTCGAGGTGCTAGGACGGCAGAAAGCAACCACGGGCAAGCAGGGCCAGGTAGCAGCCCAGTGTAGCCGGCAGGAGGAAGGAGGAGCCGGGGCTATGGACGGTCCCCCTGACCAGCCTGGCCTCTGCCCTGGCAAGACTGCCAAGGTACTCCGCTGCTCCTGCCAGGCTTCGGGAGAGGGCCCCGAAGGGGATGGGCCAACAGGCCAGCAGAAGATGGGGAGGCCCCAGCCGGGGCCTGGCACATGGGGGGCCAGAGGCACGGCCATGCCAGCTGCCCCGCCTGATCTGGGCCCTGGCCAGCCGCCTGCTCCCGTCATTCATCGCTCAGGTCTACCGCAGACCCTGGGGAGGGCGGGGGAGGGGGGCTGAGGGAGAGGGAGGGCAGGGGGCAGGGGGGAGGGGGCAGGAGGCAGAGGGCTGCGAGGAGAGTAGAGGAAGGGGGGGAGCGCGTCGCCACCGAGAGCGCGCACGCCCGCTCGGGCCCGCGCCCGCTCGGCGCCTGGGCCTCTATTCCGCCCCCCCCCCCCCCCCCCCCCCCGCCTCCCCAGGCCAGCCTGAGCCCCTCCGGGCCCGCCCGCCCGCTCACCTGCCGGGTCCGGACCGTGAGGCGAGGGCTCGGGCACATCACCCGGCCTCCACCAACGCCGCTACCGCCTCCCTCGCGGGCACGCGCGCGCGCGCCCGCCGAGAGCTCAAGCGCGCCGGCTCTCACCGGGCCGGGCCCGGGCCCGCGGGAAAGCACGGCTACGACCCGGGCGAAGCTGCCGCCGCCCCCGCCGCCGCCTCCTTTCTCCTTCTCCCCGTTCTCCGCCCGGGGGCAAACCCGCTGCTGCCTCCCCCTGGCTGGCCCCAAACTACCGAGCGAAGATGGCGGCAGCGGCAGCGGCAGCTCCGCCCACCCGTCGCCACGCCCCTCCCTTTCCCGGCCCAGCAGCCCAGGCGCGAGCGCGAGCCCGGCCCGCCCCAGCGCGGCGCGCTCCTCTGGGCTGGTGCGCCCTCTGCCGAGCGTTCTCCACGGTGAGCCACGAGTCCCTTCGGATCTTCCAAGTCGAGTCCCGCCCCTTGCTCCCCAGAAGGCGTGGCGATTGGCCAAACAGGCGACACGTCCATCTGGGAAGGAGGCGGGGTCCCGCCTCACGTGATGCCAGCGGAGGGTGGTGGGGGCGAGAGCGCCGGGCGGTTTTGGCGCCACTGGAGAGAGTGACAATGGTCGTGCCGCGCAGCTGCGCTTCCGTTTAAGCTCCTTAGCTTGACTTGACCCCTGCCCTCCCCGTTCTCTACGCCTCGCTGTTCTTTTCGGGACCTTTCTTTCTTTGTCTTTGCCTCTTTTGGTAGAGTGACGGTAGGGACCGTGCCTTGTCTGGCTCCTCGGGGCTTTCAGGTAGGTTGCTTTAGCAAGTCAACAACCACTTATTAAGTGCCTACTGTGTGCTAGGCACTGTGTCCTGGGCGCGGGGGGCGGGGGGGGGGGAAAGGAGTCCGTAGCCTGATAGTGCACCTACGGGAGACGAGCCCGTCCGGATTGTAAAACAGATTGGTCCTCAGACCACTGGTTCAGTCTTTTCAGGGCACCTTACTAAAAGCCAGGCTTTCCATCATGCAGGGACCCCCACGGTGGAGTATCTTTACCCTCGAAAATGATTAAAAAGCAAAACCCCCTGGAGGAAAGTCCCCAGAACAGAGATCATTGGAGAGATTCTTTTATGGAGGGTACGTGGAGGGAGTCCGAGGAATAGAGTCAAAGAACCATAGGTTCAGATCATGGCTTTTGACGCTGCTGCTAATGATCTTGGGCAAGTCACTTACTTTTTTGCATCTTGGGCTTTCCTCAACTGTTAAAATGATGGACTGGGATACTATGACTTCAAACTTGCCTTCCATTTCTAAATCTATGATTTCCCATCTGGCGGGTAGGTGGCGCAGTGGGTAGGATGCTGGAGTTGGAATCAGGAAGACCTGAGTTCAAATTTTACCCCAGACAAACCCTAACCATAAATATACTGTGTGACCTGCCCCCCCTCCCCCCTTAAGCTCCCTTCTCTGAAACAGATTGGATTGCACTGGATGGTGTCCAAAGGCGGCCTCTACCTGTTTTCTCTCTCTCTCTCTCTCTCTCACACGGTTTGCCATCTCAAATACTTAGCACATGACCTCAAACGCATAAGACACAGAAGTTGAAATGAGTCGTCTCTCAGCCTTCCTTTTGTCTCTTCTTCCTCCCCCCCCTCCACCCCTTTTCAGGTTTTAGGGCTCCAGCTCTGCTCCACTGGTGCCCTGTCTCTAGGTCTTAGCCCTCATTTCAGTCTCTGTACCAGTGTCTCTGCTTCAAACGCTAGGTTTGCCTCACTTTGGCTTTAATTCTAGGTCCCCTGCCCCTTTTACTCTTTCTGTCAATCTCTCTGGAAATTGAGTTTTAGCTCTGTCAGTCTCCGCGAATGATTTTCAAAATTGGTCCCGCCCTATTTCCCAACTTTCCCTAATGGCCGCGCCCTGGTAGGAAGTTGTTTCTCTTAGACACTTTCTCTTTTCTCCACTCTGGCCCAGTTTAGGGTAGTGTTCACCACGTGCTCCAGTCAAGCGCCAGCTTGGGCTGAACTACAATTCCCAGCAGGCTCCGCAACGGCGACCAGCTGGATCGTACCACGTGCCCTCCACCAGGGGATTCCTTCAGCACCCTTGGGGCCTGTTTTTTACTGAAATGGGCCAACAAGAGTCAGGATCTGATATGAACTAGGGCGCTGATAAGGCTTGAGGTGCAAATGGGGCACACTCGGATGGGAGAGCAGGGGCTAGGCTGCGAGAGTCGCATTTAGGGTGATCCTTCCCCCTTGACCCAAATGGTACCTCCCGCTCCAGGCCCGGGGACCTCAAGTTCCGCGCTCAGCCTGTCGCTACGCAAGCCGGGGCTCCTCGGCGGCAGCAAAGTCAGCTCTGGCTCCGGCTCTAGCTCTAGGGGAAGGCTAGGCTTCGGAGGAGGGGGTGAGTTGAGAGACGTGGTGTTGGGATAGAGGGGGCCGGGGGAGAGCTTTTACGGGAGAGCACAAGGGGCGGGGGAGGAGGGTGGTGATGAGAGTTTCGGCCTTGTGTGGCTGCCTGGCCACAGGAGGCGGGGTCTTCTTTGGGTATTATTCATTAGGGGCGGGGCCTCTGCCCTTCTTGCACTTCATTGCTCCTCGGAGGGGGCGGGGCATTTCGGGCTGGGCCATAATGTGGGCGGTGCAGTTCTTCCCCCCCCCCAATCTGCCTCCCCCCCACCCCCCGGCAATTGCTTGCGTTATTAGCTGGCAGGAAGGACGGGATGCGGTTTCTGGCAAGCGCCGGGGCAGGCGCGTGCGCGAACTTATTATGCCTGATCCTCGTGGGGAGGGGTAGGCTTTGGCCCATTTCGGGGTGCGCAGGCGCGAGGCGTTGATGCTGGAGGATTTGAGTGAGGCTGGGCCTGGTAGCTGGAAGTGCTCGTGTCACTCAGATACAGGAGGGCGGGAGCAGTTCCGGGGGGGGGGCGCGGGCGGGGGCGCACGTTGATTGGCTCGAGCGCTGGGGCGATGAGATTGGGGAAGGGCCGCTTGGAGACTTGCTTGTGCCTGCTCCGAGCCGCCAGGAGTCCCGCTCTTGGGGCACACGCCAGCTCCGCAACCAGCTGCCAGAGCTAGGAAGTGGGGGGCGGCGGGGCAGGGCTCACCAGGCCGGTGGGGGGCGGGTCTCGGGTTGGGCGGTGCCTGCGGCAGGAGGCGGAGCCACCCTGGGGTTTTGTTCCGGCTCTGCGGCGGGGCGGCCGCCATCTTGTGTCTGGGACCGAAGCAGCCTGTGGAGGGGCTGAGACTCCAGGCGCCGGGGCTGGCCTTAGGCGGTGGCGGGGGCAGTTCCCTGAACATCGGACTGCGACGGCGACTGCAGCGACTGCGGTGATCGGGCCCCAGGGAACAGGCCTTGGTAATAGGCCTGCCTCCGGGGTGCCGGCCGGCCCCCCTCCCCCCATCTCCTGTCCTCCACCCCCCCTTCCCATCTGCCGTGATCTCTCCCCCCCTCCCACTGTCTGCCTTGTCTCCCTCTCCCCTTTGACTGCCGGGATCTCTCCCCCCCCCAGCTGTGATCTCTCCCACCCTCCACCCTTGCTGCGATTTCTCCACCCCCCAGGGGGCGGGGCCACTGTCTCGTCGAGCCCCACCCGGGATTCTGCCGGAGGGGTGGGGCCCGTCAGAGGTGGGGGGGAGGGTGCGGCAGTCCTTCCTCCCCAGTCTTCACCGGGGCCCTTGGTGGGTGCGTGGGTGCATGGGTGGGCGGGTGGGTGGCAGGCAGGCGGACCGGTAGCCACTGGAGATAAGGCCAAGGAGCACCCTGGACAGCGCCTTCCTTTCATCCCCTTCTCTCCCCCCCCCCATCTTGGGCTTCTGTTGGTTTAGAAGCCTCTTTGACACCCTCCTCCCGTTTGCCTGAGGGAGTGGGAGAAGAACCGTAAAGGAAGGACTACAGCCCTTCCCCCAAAGCTTTGCCGCTGTTCTCTTCTCTCCTTTGTCACCACTCAGCTTGGCAGATAGTTGACTTTCCCCCCAGATGTCATGTGCCCCCTGGACTTGATCAGACCCCATCTGTCCCTGGGCCCGGTTTGCTATTTCACTCTAACCGTGCCCAAGAGATATTCCAAAAGATCTGTCTGCCTGTCCAAGAGGCCCCCCTGCTCTCACATTTCTCTCCTCTCCCCCCCCCCCCCCCCCCCCCCCCCCCAGTATGACCAGCTCATTCCCTTCCCTAACATTGTGGGAGGCTCTGGCACCATTTCTTTTCCTCAGACTTCCTGCTGCACCCATTCCTGGGAGGACTTCTTCCCAGATATCCTAATTACTAATAGTCTATTTTCAATGGGACTCCTCAGCCCATCTTTCTCATGTCCGGTTCACTATTGTGCTTCTAACGCTGATCCCTCCTCCCTCTCTCTGGGCCAGTTCTAACAACCCTCCTTCCTGTCTCCTAGATGTCCAGCTCGCCACTGTCCAAGAAGCGTCGCGTGTCCGGGCCTGATCCAAAACCGGGTTCTAACTGCTTTCCTGCCCATCCTGTTCCCTCTGAAGTGTCCATTGCACCTGCCAACGTGAGTTTTCAGCACTCAGTCCCAGTAGCGAGGTGGTTCCTGGGGCTTGCAAGGGTCAGCCTTGCCTCATTCTGTCCATCTCTCTGTCGCTTCCTTTGTCCACAGGGAATGGCTAAGAACGGGAGCGAGGCAGATATCGACGAGGGCCTATACTCCAGGCAGCTGTGAGGCTGGAACTGTTGGGGGCTGGGAAGGGGAGAAGTTGTCAGACTGGGGCTAGGCTCTAGACCTTTCTCTCATTTCCTTCTCAGGTACGTACTGGGCCACGATGCCATGAAACGACTTCAGACTTCCAGTGTCCTGGTGTCTGGGCTCCGGGGCCTGGGAGTTGAGATTGCTAAGAACATCATCCTTGGCGGGGTCAAAGCTGTCACCCTCCACGATCAGGGTGCCGCCCAGTGGGCTGATCTCTCTTCCCAGGTAACCTCAACCCATTTCCATGTCTCGTCTCCTCCTCCTGCCCTGCCACCCGAGTTATTCATCCTTTCTCTTCTTCCTACCTTCAGTTCTACCTTCGAGAAGAAGATGTGGGCAAGAACCGGGCAGAGGTTTCACAACCCCGTCTGGCTGAGCTCAATGCCTATGTTCCCGTCTGTTCCTACACAGGGCCTCTCACTGAGGACTTCCTTAGCAACTTCCAGGTACCTCAGACCTTCACCAGACACGTCCCAAGTTTGTTTCTTAGAGACTTCCATAGAAACAGCTTCCCTCTTCTCTAAATCGGTCTCTGCCCCCCCCTTGTCTTTCTTCTGGATCTTCCTCTGGTGCATCTTGCCCTTGACTCTGGACCCTGCACACCTGGGTTCTAATTCTAGCCCTGCCACTTCCTCGCTGACCTTGGTCACGTTACTGGATCTCCCTGGTCCTCGGAGGTGCACCAGGTGGATCCTGGCTTTAGGCCAAGGGGGATGGTCGAGATCGTTGGCCGTCTCCCTTCCCTGTGTTGCCCAGAGAGTCGAAAGGGTCACCCAGGTAGGGAGCAGCAGGTCTGGAATTGGCATTCAGGGCCTCTTGGCTCCAGGCCAGAGTGTTTTTCTCCTTTGTCATTCTTCTACCGCTAGGTCAGTGAGCCTGTCAGATTTCCACGCGAGTTCCTGTCATGTAGCTCTCAGCAGTCTCTAGGTGTGCCCCCCTAAGTCAGCCTTTCCTTCTACTCAGGTGGTTGTCCTCACCAGCTCTCCCCTGGAGGAGCAGCTGCGCGTAGGCGAGTTCTGCCATGGTCACGGTATCAAGCTGGTGGTGGCTGACACCCGGGGCCTCTTTGGGTAAGGCTTTCCTCTGGCCTTCCCTTTTCCCCTACCTTGGGCTGCTTGGGAAAAGAGAAGGAAGGGCTGAGAGGCATCGCTTGGTTGCTGCTACGGAGGCTGAGGGGTGGGCTCTCGGCCGCTTTCCCCACAGACAGCTGTTCTGTGACTTCGGTGAGGAAATGGTCCTGATGGATGCGAATGGGGAGCAGCCGCTCAGCGCCATGGTCTCCATGGTGACCAAGGTGAGGCACTGGCTTCTGGGCTCCCTGCCTGGTCCGGGTGGGCTCCAGACCATGGTGGCCCTGCCCCATCACCTTCTGGCCTATCCTCTGGCTCCCCTAGGACAGCCCCGGTGTGGTGACCTGCCTGGATGAGGCACGGCATGGCTTTGAGAGTGGCGACTTTGTCACCTTCACAGAGGTACAGGGCATGAGCGAGCTTAACGGCATTTCGCCCGTGGAGATCAGAGTGCTAGGTGAGCGGGCAGGGCAGCGAGCGGAGGGGAGGCTTCGTGCAGAGGGTCGGCTGAGCTGCTTGCCTTTGGGTGACCAGTGTGGCCCTACAGGTCCGTATACCTTCAGCATCTGTGACACAGCCAGGTTCTCTGACTACGTCCGTGGTGGAATTGTCACCCAGGTCAAAGTGCCCAAGAAGATCAACTTTGTGAGTCTCTCCAGGGCAGGTGGTGGGCAGGGGACTGGTGCGGTGGAGAGGTGAGACGAGGACACCCAAGGTTAAATCCTACCTCAGATGGTGACTAGCTGCAAGAGCCTCTGCCTGCCTCAGTTTCCTCCTCTGTAAAATGGGGATCATAACGAACGCTTACTTCCTAGGATCGTTGTCAGGATTCAGTGAGATCATATAGCGCCTGGCACATAGTAGGCTCTTAAATGCTTGTTTCCTTTTTTTCTGACTTGACCCTCCCTGTCCTTCAGAAATCACTACCTGTATCCCTGGCTGAGCCAGAATTTGTGATGACGGATTTTGCCAAGTTTTCTCGCCCTGCCCATCTCCACGTGGCCTTTCAGGCCCTGCATCAGTTCTGTAGCCAGCGGAGGCGGCTGCCCCACCCTCAAAATCAGGTGCCTAGGCTTCTTGGCGGGGAGGCGGGGGAGGAGGGAGAGAGAAAGATGCCCGCAGGGCCCCAGCAGCCGGGCATCATCCTTCCCTCTGTCCTGTCCTGGGTGTGGACCGCAGGACAAGCTGCTCATTATATCTTCCTCTTTGCTAGCCGGATGCATTAGAGATGGTGAACCTGGCGCAGGCGATTAAGGGAACTGCCTCACCCCGACTGCTGCAGGAGGATTTGGATGAGGAGCTGGTACGGCAGTTGGCCTACATGGCAGCTGGAGACCTGGCCCCTGTAAATGCTTTCATTGGGGGCCTGGCTGCCCAGGAGGTTATGAAGGTGAGGTTGGCCACGGGGCCGGATTCTCGCCCGCGTGCCTCGTTTTCTGGGGATTTGGTCTAATAGCTGATTCTGCACTTCCACCAGGCGTGCTCGGGAAAGTTTATGCCCATCATGCAGTGGTTGTACTTTGACGCCCTGGAGTGCCTGCCTGAGGACAGAGAGGCCCTGACAGAGGACAGTTGCCGCCCGGTAGGTTATCGGAATGGGTTTGGCTCATTTCTGGGGCTGAACTTCTTGTCCGACCCACTTCTTCTTTTGCAGCGCCAGACACGCTATGATGGGCAAGTGGCAGTGTTTGGCTCTCATCTGCAGGAGAAGCTTGGCAAGCAGAAGTACTTCCTGGTGAGTGACCCCAGGCTGACTGACCCTTTGCCCATCCCTGGCTGCTCCTGTGTCTGTCTTGTGGATTGAGCCCAAGAGTTCCCTCTTACCTGGTCTTGGTCCTCTTTGGACCGCTCTGTTCACAGGTTGGGGCAGGGGCCATCGGTTGTGAGCTGCTCAAGAACTTTGCCATGATTGGCCTCGGCTGCGGGGATGGCGGAGAGGTCATCGTCACAGACATGGACACCATCGAGAAGTCCAACCTCAACCGGCAGTTCCTCTTCCGGCCCTGGGATGTCACGGTGAAGCTCTAGGGGGCTTGCGGGGGATGGGCGGCCCTGGGCTGGCTGCCCCGTGCCTTGACCCTGCTGCTCTTTTCTGGTGTTTCTGTAGAAGCTCAAGTCTGACACAGCATCTGCTGCCGTCCGTCAGATGAACCCACAGATGCACGTGACGAGTCACCAGAACCGCGTGGGGCCTGACACTGAGCGCATTTACGATGATAACTTCTTCCAGGCCCTGGATGGTGTGACCAACGCCCTGGACAATGTTGACACACGTGCGGATAGAGCCGGAGGCTCGGGAGGCTGTGGGGGGCATGAGGCCTGGGTCCCCTGTTGCGCTGGCCCCCCCACTGCTATAACTAACCTCCCGGTGAAGGTTGACCTTAAAAGACCTTCTCTTCTTTTCCCCACTCAGGCATGTATATGGACCGCCGCTGTGTGTACTACCGGAAGCCGCTGCTGGAGTCAGGCACGTTGGGTACCAAGGGCAACATCCAGGTGGTCATCCCTTTCCTCACTGAGTCCTACAGCTCCAGCCAAGACCCACCGGAAAAATCCATCCCCATCTGTACTCTCAAGAACTTTCCCAATGCAATTGAGCATACGCTACAGGTGTGAGGCATGGGGCCGGACTGGGAAGGGGAGGGCGGCACTGGCCAGGGAGGTGCCAACATGGGGTGAACCTTGGGTCCCAGTGCCCCCCAGAATGACCAGATTGTACCTTGACCTGCACAGTGGGCCCGGGATGAGTTTGAAGGTCTCTTCAAGCAGCCGGCAGAGAGTGTCAATCAGTACCTCACGTGAGTGGTGCCAGCCCCTTTTCCCACACCCCAGCCTGGATCTTCTGTCGGCTCCTCCCGCTGTCCCGCACCGCAGCCCTCGACCCCTGAACTAAGCCCATCGGTCTCCTCCCCCTGACCCACAGAGACCCGAAATTTGTGGAGCGAACGCTGCGGCTGGCAGGGACCCAGCCTCTGGAGGTGCTGGAGGCCGTGCAGCGGAGCTTGGTGCTACAGCGCCCCCGTAGCTGGGCCGACTGTGTGGCGTGGGCCTGCCTTCACTGGCACTCCCAGTATGCCAACAATATCCGTCAGCTGTTGCACAACTTCCCTCCTGAGCAGGTAACTCCAAGCCTTTCATGCTTCACCACCCCCCCCCCAAGACCCCCCTGTGATGCCCATTTCATTTCTCTGCCAGCTGACCAGCTCTGGTGCCCCCTTTTGGTCTGGACCCAAGCGATGTCCTCATCCCCTCACTTTTGACGTCCACAACGTGAGTATCTTCTCCCTGTGCCAGGGCCGGAGGGGAAGACGAGGTGAGAATCTGGGGGAGGGGGCCTAGAGGTGGAGTCAGAGAACCTCGTTTCAGGTCTTGGGGATGAAATGAAAAGGGATGGCACTTCAGTCTTGTGCCTTCTTGCAGCCCTTGCATTTGGATTACATCATGGCGGCTGCCAACCTCTTTGCTCAGACCTATGGGCTGGTAGGCTCTCGGGACCGCACAGCTGTAGCCACGCTTCTCCAGACTGTCCACGTCCCGGAATTCACCCCCAAGTCTGGCGTCAAGATCCACGTCTCTGACCAGGAGCTGCAGAGTGCCAACACTTCAGTTGGTAAGCACCGGCCCCCCCTTGGCCTCGGGCCTCCCAGCTGCCCTCTGCCCTCCAGTTCTTCTCACTAGCTCCCGGGAGCTTCCGTCCTTTCCCTGCTCTGCCGTCATCTCCTCAGTCTGCTCTTCTTCCTTGTGCCCCCTGCTTCTGGTGGGGCCACAGATGACAGCCGGCTGGAGGAGCTCAAGACGACGCTACCCAGTCCGGAGAAGCTGCCTGGATTCAAGATGTATCCCATCGATTTTGAGAAGGTACTGGGGGATTCTGTGTGTAGGGCAGGTGGACGTATTTGGGGGGGGGGGCTCCCCAGGGACTCAGACCTCCCCTGCTCCTCCTGCTAGGATGATGACAATAACTTCCACATGGATTTCATCATGGCCGCCTCCAACCTTCGGGCTGAGAACTACGACATTGCCCCTGCCGACCGGCACAAGGTGAGAGCCCTCGTCCCTCTCTCAGAGCGCTTGCCTTCCCTCCTGGCCACGTGTATGTATGTCCTGGAGACATGGGGCTCGGGGCTCTGTCTGTTTACAGAGCAAGCTGATCGCGGGGAAGATCATCCCGGCCATCGCCACGACCACTGCGGCTGTGGTTGGCCTCGTGTGCCTGGAGCTGTACAAGGTGGTGCAGGGTCACCAGCGGCTTGAGGCCTACAAGAATGGCTTTCTCAACCTTGCCCTGCCCTTCTTTGGCTTCTCAGAGCCCATCGCGGCTCCTCGGCACAAGGTGAGGCGCCAACAGACCGTGGGGGCCCAGGTGGGGAGGGGGGAGGGTAGAGGGCCTGTTGACTTGCTTAGTCTTTCTCACTCGCAGTACTATGACAATGAGTGGACGCTTTGGGATCGCTTTGAGGTCAAGGGGATCCAACCTGGGGGCAAGGAGATGACTCTGAAGCAATTTCTGGACTACTTCAAGGTGCTGGAGTGGAGGGAGAAGGGGAAGCGGGAGGGAGAAGCTGTGGGGCTCTGGGGAGCGGCTTCTGCTGACCCCTGGGTGGCCCCCCACAGAAGGAGCACAAGCTGGAGATCACAATGCTGTCCCAGGGCGTGTCCATGCTCTACTCCTTCTTCATGCCAGCTGCTAAGCTCAAGGAGCGGCTGGACCAACCGTGAGTGTCCTCCATGCCGAGCTGTGACGAGTGGCAGGGAGGGTTGGGTCCTGGTGGTGGGAACCAGCTCTTAGCGCCTCACACCTTGGGCTGCCATCGGGCCCCGGCCTCATCGAGGCCTTTGGCCTAAGCCCACAGGGAAGGGGAAGGCTTGGCTTTGGTTTTTACCACCATCTTCCTTGGAATACCCTCAGTATGACGGAGATTGTGAGCCGGGTGTCAAAGAGGAAGCTGGGCCGCCACGTGCAAGCGCTGGTTCTAGAGCTCTGCTGCAATGACGACAGTGGCGAGGACGTGGAGGTGCCCTACGTGCGCTACACCATCCGCTGACTGGGTGGCAGGCGGCTGCCTTCACCTTCCCTCCCCCCTCTTCTGCCCTCTCCCGTGCCCGCCCCCCTCAGGGGGGCTGGGCCCCCCCTCCCCCCCCCCTTTGCCTAGGGCACTGGAGGGCATGACTTTGTACTGAACCCATAATAAAGTTATTGATGGAAACCAAAGGCCAGGACTACCGCACACATGTGTGTGTGTGTGTGTGTGTGTGTGTGTGTGTCTCTGTGTGTTGGGGGTAGGGGGCAGAGTGGAGTGGGCAGAGTATAAGAACAAGGCCCGGGAAACCCCTGGGAAGTTGTGTGTGTCCACAAGCAATCTGTGTCCTTGGGCCTCAGTTCCCATCCCTAGGCCTGGGCTCTACACTAGGTGACCAGTAAGAACCCAATTCCGAATCTCACTGTGTTAGGGTGGGGTAATGGACATCTCTCCAGGGATTCCTGCTTATGGCTTCAGGGTACTTCTGCCGGGATCGCTGGGTTAATGAAGAGCTCACTACCCCTCCCTGTACTGTCCTGACTAGAGTAGCCCAGGACGCTGGTGTTTACCAATTGCTTCCAGACTTCTCGACCTGGACCTGCACCTGTGGGGGTGGGGATGGGGATAGTCAGGTCCCTCCCCCTCTTCCCATGACAGCCTATGTTGATGTCCTCCTCCTCCTGGAAGCTCCCGGATGTGGGCAAAGTGCATGGCAGCCGAAAGCCCAGTCCCCATGCAGAGCCCACCAGTTGGGCGACGGGCAGGCACGGGGCACGTTTTTGTGGGAATCTCTACATATCTGTAACAAGGGTTCTGTTTTCCAGTGTCATTTGGGGAAGTGGAAGGAAGAGGAGGTGGATTCTTGTTAAGAGATTCTGCTCAAGTGTCCCCAGTGATGGGATCTCCAGGACAGCCCAACGTCCCCTGTACCCATCTTATTGCACCTACTGTGCACAGTGCCCAGGCTACACCATACCTGGCTGGGCTGGGCAGGCCCCAATTGGGTGTGAGCAAGTTTCCCATCACGAAGCTATGCCGGACTCCAGTTGAGAGGGCATGAGGCTCAAGAATGGGGCAGAGGTGGAGGAATTTAGGGATTGAGGGCCTGAGTTCCGAAGTCAGAGGTGACTAAGGCAGGGACTAAAGGGCTGGCTTGGGGTGGAGACGATGGCCCAGCTGCTCGGGAACAGGGAGGGCTGAGGGGCCGCGCCGCAGAGGACTGCCGACTGAGACAGGCTGCGCCAGGAGGGCTGGGCCTCAGCACCGCTGCAGAGGTGGCTCGTTGCTAGGCAGTGGAAACCTCCTCGGCCGATAATCGGACTCTCGGGCTAGCCCCTCGTTCCCACTAGCAACGGCAACCGCACCTAAGAGGCGGTGGGGCTGGTGTCAGCTCAGGGTGGCTTTGAGGAGGGAAAGGACACAGCCAAGGTCGCAGGAATAGACCTGAGAGATGAAGCACCTTGCTCAGATGCAGCCTACTGCTTACAGGCCTGGCCTTCCTCACTCCGCTTGGTTTACCTCAGTCTCATAGTAACAGCTTTGAAGATCGAGGAAGGAACAACCATTTAAGTGCCTACTATGTGCTCAGCATCTTACAAACATGATCTCACTGAATCCTCACAACAAACCAGGTTAGTAGGTGCTGTTATCATCCTCATGTAACAGCTAAGGAAACTGAGGCAGACAGGTGAAGTCACTTGCCCAGGGTCACATGATCAACAAGCCCCACTGGGCTGCTTCTAAGAGGTTATTTCCTAGCTGAAGAAACCAAGGCCCAGACTGGGAAATAAGTGTCAAATATTAAGGTCCTGTGACTACTGCAAGCCCATACATGGCTCCCTGCCACCTGACTGTCCCCAGATTCCTCCAGGAATTTCCTTGGAAGTTCTTTTCCACTAGATCTCCAGGCCCACTTCATTTGGAAGTACTGTGTGTTTCGGGGTAAACTGCTTCCCCCCCCCTCCCATTTCAAAGTGGTTTCATTCCAAGCAATGATTTCCGGTTTCTTGGGTGTATTGTTTTGTGGAAAATGGGGATGGGAAGCCTCTCCTTGCCTGGACAACTGCCATTTGAACGAGGGAATGAGAAGTGCAAGGAGCTGCTCTCTGGGGCATGGAAGCCCCCCTCCCCCCAATCTTCCTGCTAAGCAAACTAAAGCCCAGGAAAGGGCAAGAGTTTTGCCCTGGCCACCCAGCAAGCAGGACTGGAATTGGGGTTCCATCTCCCAGGGAGTCCGCCCAAGGATGCCGTGGGAAGGCCAGGGGCCAAATGGAAGAGAGCCGCCTTCCCCCATCAATGCCCACAGCCTCCCCTCTCCCATCCCTAGATTTGTTGGGTGAGGAAGGAAGTAGAAACCAAGAGGCCAAAGGGAATAGAGTCAGAGGGCTGGGCTGGAGCCCACCAAGTGGGGCGGGCTTCACAAAACTGGTGTTTGGGTTAGAGAGAGGGGCAGATACTAAAGGCATCAAACAATTCTCCAACTTCACGTCCTCAAGAAAATCCCACCCCCCCCCCCACCCCAAGGAACAGCAGTAACTACCAGGACATAGGCTGACTTTCCCATTCAATAAAAATTTTATTAGCATAATTTACAGGCAGCAATGTGGACAGAGCATTGGACCTGCAAGTTCAAACCTAGCCTCAGCCATAACTGGTTGAGTGACCCCGGGCAAGCCCCTGAAGCTCCTCTCTGTGCCTGTTTCATCTGCCAGAATGGGGAGACTAAGAACACCAGCTGAGACAACGTGGGGTGAATGGTCTTTGGGGAAGATGACCTGGGAAGGGCTTGGAGGCCTAAAGGGGGTGAGCTGAGCATTGACAATCAGGATGTGCTGGTCTGAGGAAGGTCCCCCGGAGGAGTCTGCCCTTTACTGCATAGTCTGAGGCAGCCGAGCTGCTTAACCGTGGAAAAGGCGCGGAGAGGTTGGGGTAGTTCTGCAAATAAGGGTCAGGAAGGTTCTAAGAACCTCGGGAGTGCTTGGACAACTGGAGGGGGCAGGAGCGGAAGGTGAGGCTAGGACAGACAGTTCCAGGTGCACTCCCCCAAGCCAGCCCCTAGGCCAAGCCGAGTGCTCCCCCCTGCTCCCCCCTTCTCCTCTACACGGGATCCAGTCACTGGCCAAGCCCTCCACCTGAATGCTGTCCTGCCCCCTGCCAACTGTCAGAACAGAGCCAACCCGTCCTCCTTTTGGGGCTGACTTCCCAACACACCCAAGGCTCACAATGCTCGGCTCTCCCTCTACTGCTTTTCTGAACTGCCATGGAGCATCCTAGGGCCTGATCCTGAGGCCTGCCCAGGGAAGGCTGAGGAAGGGACTGGTTCCTCCTTCCCCTGTCCCTCCCTCCCTTCCTTCCCACGCCCCATGGAAGTATGTCGCAAGAATGAGCTGCTCCAGGTGAAACACGGGCTTTTATGTACAACGGGTACCAGACACAAGGAGGGAGGGCATCAATAATAAAATACAATCTGTATTCACTGTGTAGAACTTTTCCCCCCATCCCTAAGACCCAGCCCTAGCTGCCCACAGTGGGCAGCAAAACATAAATTACAAAAGAAAAGAGAAACACCTCGGGGGGGGGGGGGGGGACACACGACTTACTGCTCTGACTGGGAGCAGGGCAGGCACTTGAGTGGCTGCCCGTGGAGGGGTGAGCCCAGGGACGGGAGGGGGCAGCGGCCATGGCTAGGGGTCCCCGGGGCCAGGGAAAGAGGGCTGGAGGGAAGCCCTGGGGAGCAGTACCTGAGATGGTCCAGGGCAGTGGGTGCTGGTGATCTGTGGGGATGAAGAGGGGGACAGGGTGGGGCCCCCCTCCCAGTTCCCCCCTTCAGTCCATGTCCATGGGCTCGGCCCGGGGACAAGGGCCTGGGCCGTCACCAGGGGGTGTGGAGACCGTGCTGGCTGGGCCAGGTCGGGTCGGGGACCGCTGCACCTTGTCCTGCCGCTGATAGAAGAGAACATAGGCTGCCTTGGACTGTGAGGGGTGAACGAGAAAAGCCAGGGACACACGGGGTCAGAGACTGAGAGCGAGATTTCAAGTCTGAGACTCAGAGAGAGAGGAAGACAGAGGGATCACAGATGCAAAAAGGGACAGGGAGCATGCTCCCCCGCCACCCCGGGGCACAGACACACAGCACACGCGCACACATACACCCGCCCACGACGCCGGGCTGGAGGACATGGGTCTTGCCACAGCTGCCCACCTCGATCTGGCTCTCAGACACAGGGGAGACACTGCTGTCATCGAAGTAATGCCACTGGCCACTGTCCTTGTTTCGGGCAAACGTTGTGTCTGAAAGCAGCAAGTTCCTTCAATGACCCCCGGGGAGTAGCCTCGAGGAGCCCCAGGCCACCAACCCTCACTGGCTCCCCGGGGAACCTTCCTTGTGGGCCCCAAGATCACCCCTTGTCCCCATCCTCTGGGGCCCTGTCATACAGTGCCCATCTCGCAGGCCCCCATAGTGGTTTGAGACAGCGATGAGGTCGTATTTGCAGGGTGTTGGGTCAGCCTCAGTCCTTGGTTTGATGATGAACTCCGAGAAATCAAGGTCCCTGGGAGAAGGGGGGGGGTAGGAAGGAAGCTGAAATGAGGTCCCTGCTCCTAGGCACCTCAACCTCCCTCTCAATGGCCTTGGCACTGACCGGATAGGAAATTCAACCAGTGTGTCCAGCTTCTCACGGGAAAACTTGGTGTAGGAGAAACGCTTCAGGTGGATAATGAGGGCCTCGGGGAGGGCCCACAGATCCAACTTCTTGGTGGCAAGCTGGTGACGTTTACAGGTTGGGCAGTACCTGGGTGGCGGAAGCCAAAGGCGTGTCACGTTCAACTCTGATGTTTGCCACGAACCCTGGGAATGCCTCCCCAATCTCTCCTGTTACGCCTCCTCCCTAACTCTCTCCCTTTCGGAGGCCTCTTTGCCCTCACTGCTTTTCGCTCCCTTTCCCTCCGACCTCATCAGCCATTATGACCCAGAGAACAGACGCACTGGGCCCTCTCACCAGGGATTCTCTTCTTCCAGCGTCTCCACGGTGGTAAAGAGCTCGATGCACTCCTGGAGGCGCACAGGGGCCTTCCTCAGCACGTAGCCCATGCAGTCATGTTTCACATAGCCCTGGGGAGGGAGGGAAAGGGATCATGGTCTGGAGCAGGGGACGGAAGGGGGGGAGAGCGAGGGGGCGGCAGGAGCGCAAACCTCGGCTTCCACTTCGTTGTAGTAACGCTTCTTCATATCGGGTTCCCAGTCGATGGCGATGTATGGCTGGGCTGAGCACGAGGGACCAAGACAAGGGTCAGCGTTGGCTCCCTGGGCTCCCCGGGAACCGCCACCTCCACCCCGCCTCTTCCGCCTTCCCCCTCACAGTTAAAGGAGACTCCGTTGGCATCCTCAGCAAAGCCTCTGCGGTCACTGGTTCCGTTGGAGTTCACAGTATGGAGGCTGAAGAGGACCTTCCGCCGGGGCCGTCTCCGCCGGCGCCGGCGCCGCCTCCTTCTTGGCCTCTTCGCGGGGCCGGGAGGGGGACTGGGAGGGGGACTTGGAGGAGGGCCCTCCCCCTCTCCCTCCCTGACCTGAACCACGCTGGCTGCCCCTGAGCCCTCTGTAGAGGCCTGGACATCCAAGGCACTCCCCCCCCTCTCCTCTTCCTCCTCTTCCTCGCCTGGCAGGGAGTGAGCATGGGCGGGGAGGAGAGGGAGATGATTAGAGGCGGTAGAGTCCAGGAAGACAGATCCATTGACCCCCTAACCCTTCCCCAGTCCCCACCCCCCAGGTGACCTAGTCCCCTCTAAAGAACCTCACCCTCACTCAGCCTGCTTGGACGCTTGTACAGATCCTCGTCCTCGTCCTCGTCCTCATCCTCATCCTCCTCCTCCTCGTCGTCCTCGTCCTCATCCTCCTCCTCCTCCTCATCATCCTCTTCCTCCTCATCCTCCTCCTCATCTGATTCAGGTCGAGTGACATACCGCCTAGGTTTATGGAAGAGAGGGCATGAGCAAGGCGCTGAGCCTCATGGACCGGCAAAGGGTGGCGTCTGCAAGGCCCAACCAGGAGAGACACAAACGTCCACTCTGGACTCCTCTCCCTTCTCTACCGTCTCCTCTCTTGCCTGAATTCTATTTTCACCAAAGCCGGCGTTTCTAGAATGGGGCTTCAAAGAGCCGCAAGTGAGCAATGCAGTCAGTGGCATTTCTTTTTGCTCGTTCCATGTGCGACTAGGAAACTAGCGTCTTTGGGGGGGGGGGCGCGGGGCGGGTGGCTTACGAAAGGCGATGCAGCAGAATGTGGTAGAGGGCATCCCAGGAGAGCCGGTCACGCGGCACAGATACCAGTAGGGGGTGTCCAAAGAGCATGAGGCCATAATAGGAGTCACTATAGTCCCGGGCCGGGGTCCGCTCCCGAAGATACACAGGCAGTACCACATCCTCTCCTGTACCCTCTCCACTTCCACCAGACACCTCATACCTGCAGCACGAGGAGGGACAGCTGGGGTCAGGAGGAAAGGGGCTGGATTCATTATCACCTTCCTTCCCCAAGGCTCTGGCCCCCCCCAGAGGGCTTCAACTCTAACTCACACAAAGATGTCATCTCGGTCCAGGATGCAGCTCAGAGACTCCTCCAGCTGGTAGATCTTATAGAAGCGGTGGCTGAACACATCAGCGACCATCATCTGTGGAAGGCAGGAGATGCAGCTCGGAGCCTGACGGTGCCAGCTTTCCCAGCGCCCCTCAGCTCTGTTGACTTACCCTGTCTGGAGACACGCCTGTGTGTTTAGCTAGTGCGACGCAGAGGTCCAGCACCTTCCCTGCCTTTGGCACAACCAGACGATGCTGTGGGGGAGAAGATGGCCCAGCTCACATCCAGCAAGGTCCTCCGGAGACACCTGGGAGCCACTCTCCCATTCCAGCATGTCTTCCATCTCTCTCTTTGGGCAACATTTCTCACCATCTAGCTGTCTCTTTGCAATGTCTCTGTCCCTCTGCCCAATGCTCTGGCTCCGCATTTCTGGCTCATCTCTGTCCCTCTGTGTCTCTCAAATGTCTTTCTTGGCCTCGTTTTTCCTGTTATTTGTTTGTTGCAATGTGTGGCCCTCGCCTCCGTTCTGCTCCTGTCTTCATCACTTTCTATCTGCTTTGTGACTAAGTATCTCCTGGGTTCAGGATCACGTGCTGGGCCCTCGAGAGCAGGGGCGTCGAGGCAGGCCGCAAAGTGACTTTGAAAACCACCAATTCCCATTCTCTATGTTGTATTGTAGCTTTAGTTACTTTGTGACACTTTTTCCAATGACCTTTGAATATGGTTTGGGTGGGAGTTTGAGACCTGTGCTATTTCTCACCCTGTCTCTGTGCAATGGAGGCCTGGCTGTCTCTGGAATATCCTTCAATCTCTGTCTGTCACTCCAGTATCTTGCTTAAAAAAAAAAAAAAAAAAAAAGACAAAAAGAAACCAGGCGCCATCCTTCCTCCACCTGTCTCTTCCTTCTGCCATCACTGCTTTGGCCCTGTGCTTGGCCTTCCACGCTGTGCCTGACTCTACCCACAGCTTTTTCCCTTCACAGCATATCTCAATCATGCAGCAAATCTTGTGCCCCCTCCCCCAAAGGGTTCTCTCGATGACTAGCGCTAGGCCCCCACCAGGTTCTCCTGGCATTCTGTGCCCTTCTCTTCAGTGTCTTAGGGTCACCTGCTCAGGCTTTCGCCGAGGGTCCATAGAAACGAAGAACACCTCCATGCCACGCTCTTTGCTCACAGGCAGAGGGACACTCAGGTAGCAGAAGGGGTCAAAGGTTACAGACACTTTTCCACACTCAGGGCAGACCAGCGTTGACTTGAAGAGCCCATGGAATGTGTCCACAATGACAGAATCATTCCGACGCTTGTGGTTTCGCCATGCTTCATCTGCTACCTCCTGCCAGGGAACCCCCGGCAGTCAGAGAATGATTGGGGGGTGCACGACATTGGGAGAACCCCAGAGAGGATCCCGGGCCCAAGGCCTACCTGATCAGGCCGTCCGGCGGCATCTCGAAGCTCCACATACTCCTTCTTCTTGACGCGGTTCAGGTCCTCGTGCAGCCCATCAAGCAAGAAGGACAGTAGCTCCTGGGAGTCATGTTGCTGGTACCCAAGGAATTGAGAGGCAAAGTGGCCAACCTTGGTCTAGGGACACAAGGGGCAGGGGGCTCAGGGCAAGCTCAAGACAGCCAAGAGTAAAAAAAGCAGCAGAACCAGGGAGGGGCTTGAGGATGTTGGAGGACGCCCTGAGGGTCACGAATAACCCAATAGAGGACTACGTCATGGCAGCCAAGGGGATCACATGGGCATGAGTGAGTCACACAGAGGCCCAGGGTCACAGGAAAAGGCAGGGAGCAGCAGGGCCAGGGAGGGGCTCAGGAGTGTTGGAGGACACCCAGAGGGTCACCAAGGAGCTTAACGACTCTTCCAAGAGAGGGCTATGGCATGACAGCTGAGGAGATCACATGAGCAATCAATGAGTCACAGATGAGGAATCAGGGTAGTCTCCGACTCACTGGGCTCCAGAGAATCTTAGAGGATGGGGTTACGGATAGTTCTGACTTTATGTAAACTTACATCATGCAAGTTCAACTTGCTGTCAAGAATTCTGAAAGGCATGGAAAGATCTAATAGAAACATGGATGAAGAAAGTTTGGAAACAAGTGTGCCTGCAGTTTGTTGCCCATTTTCCTGGATATGACAAAGAGGAAATATTTGAAGAAGTAACAAAATTGTGAAATTAGCACAAGAATTGGAGCCAGAAGTGGCTGAGAATGATGTGGATGAGCTGAACGAGTCTCCTGGAGGAGAAGTGGGGAATGAAGATCTGATTGAGGGACGGGGGGGGGGGCTACAAAGACTGCAGATGAAGAAAGGGAAGCTTTAGAATCAAGGTCCAACTCAAAAGCTTCCCCACTCAACAGATAGCAGGAGCATTTTACCACATGAGTGAATTTTCTCTTGTATTGAAAAGATGGATCCAAATACTTCTAAGATTTTTAAAAGCTCAAAGGCTAGATGAGGAGCATGTGGCCTGTTATTGTCAGCTAGATGAGGCAAACATGCCTGGATAGGTGTGCAGCCAGGCCCCGTGAGAAGGGCTGGGTGGGGAGGGAGG
>NW_020954597.1:2496857-2501528 GCF_900497805.2 Vombatus ursinus | reverse complement strand
GTGTGTGTGTGTGTGTGTGTGTGTGTGTGTGTGTGTGTGTCTGACTGCACGCCTAGGCTGCCCTGGCTGGACAGCACTGATCACTCTTGACCATTAAGCTGACCTTTGGTTTTCTAATTCTATTATCATGGGACGGTATTGCATATGTCTGCACTGATGATTTGTGTAAAGGTATTAATTTGGTGTGTGCCTTCGTTATAGAGGCTAAGTGAAGTGGGTGGCCAGGGGCAAATTTACATTAGGTAAAAATCAGTTTACGTAGAGCGTCTGCACAACAGTCTACTTCATGTCAATCGAGACCTGTCTGTACGTGGGAGCTTACAGGGTCATGGAGGCGTTCAGGGAACAAGACAAATGATCAGGCTATCCTGGAGCCACGTCTAGAGGTGGGGGGACATGGAAGGAAAACTGCTGCAAAGCTCAGAGTGACCTTAAACATCCGGGGGACCACTGAGCGGTGATGGCCGGACCAGGCCTGTTTGACCAGGTCAGCGTAGGCCTCAGCGATCTCGCCCTTCATGCCAAGGGGATTGCAGAAATTCAGCTCCTTTAGGTAGTGGTTGTGGAGGAAGTATTCCGTCAGTGGGGGAACATTGCTCAGGCACTGTGGAGATGTGGAGGGAGCCAAGCTTAGACCTCTGGGGGGGGGGGGGGGGCCCACCCCTACCCTAGTCTCCTCTCCCCCAACTCCAAGGCCAAACCTGCAGCGCTGAGTTCATGAAGCACGTGTTCCCCAGGTTGGTGAGGCCACAGACGCCCGGCTGGCCACGGAAACTGTCCTCCTCATCTGATACGCTCTTCCTAGGGGCCCCAAGGAGAGTCAACACCTGCCTCATGAATTCCCAGACAACCCCAAGACTCCTTCGGTCAACTCCAAGTGTTCCCACCCCCCCAATTACCCTCAGGGTTTACAAACACTCCTGAGATCCCATTTTCAACCCCCCAAAACACCTTCTTTCACCCTTGGGTTCCCTCAGATGCTCCTATGACCTTTTATTTGAAGTTTCACAGAACACCCAAAGGGTAGTTTTCTTGGCTCTCAAGTCCCCCTAAGTATCCCCACAGCTCTTTCCCTCACCTTCAGGTCTCTTCCAACACCCCCAAGATTCCTTTCTTCATAGGCCCTCAAAAGACACTATTTAGGCCTCCCAAACCACCCTTGGCTTGCCCTGAACCTCTTCAGGCCCTATCTCCACTCACATGATGTGAGGCCGGGAGCTTGGCCACGTGCCATCTTTATTCCGAGTCTCCATGATGACAACCTGTAGGTAGTGGCAGGGCCTGAGTGAGAGCGAGCTGTGTCTTCAGAATCCCTCTGGCAGTTCCTTTGCACCCCTTACCCTTTAGTGGGAAGCATGGGATTCTGGGGAATGAGGTGTTCAGAGGCCTTACCTGACCAGGTCCAAGGCAGGCATCTAACACAGACATATGTATGTTCCTTAGTCTCTCACAGGAGCCATCTGCATTCTTCACCCACAGGCGTGTCTCCTCCTCTGGCCCCACTAAGAATTGTTCCCTGGCTGTATGAAGGACCAACTCTGGGAGAGGACAGAGTTGAGAGGACCAGTAAGGAAGGCCCACTGCCGAGGCATTAGTCAATCCCTACTCAGAATGCTAGACTTCTGCTTAGCCCTCAGTGGGCACTAAAACCCCAACCAAGACCGGCTAAAAAAGACTGGGAAGGCCAGTTCTATTATCCAGGGCAGTGAAGAGCACAGACTCAAAAAGAATTCCTAGCAGTTCCACAGCACAGCTACATCCCTGTTTGGGGCATAAGTACTCACCAACAGGGTCTGCTCTGCTGAATTGGGCAGGCCGGGATATTTCCATATCGTTGTGTTGACACAAGAGCAGCTCCACCAGATATACTTCTACCTTGTGGGTGCTGGGCAGCTCTACCACCTTAAAGGAGGGAGAAAGGGCCATCCAGTTAGGGACTCCAAATCCTCAAAATGATAGGCAACTTCTCTGGGTCCTTTAAAAGCAGGACCGTTGTTGCATGGAACTTGTCTGCACGTGAAACTGCTTTGCAGAAATTGCTGTGATCTTTTGCAGGATTTTGCAAGAAATCTTTGGGCCCACGTTCCTGAACAATAATATTCTATAATTCTTTCTCTCCCTTTAACTCTGTCCTTCCTTGGTTTGGGTACGAGTCTGATACCTGTCTCTTTAAGAATTTTGATAGTAGGTTTTCCTTCTTAATTTTTGAGGATAGTCTATATAGGTACTAAATTTTTTTTTTTCTTAAGATGTAAAAAAATTTGCCTGTGAATTCATCTGGACCAAAGCATTTTTCCCATGGTAATTCAAACTTTTTCCATTTATTGGGAAAGGAGAGGGATACCATGGGCCCTCACCTTCCGCTCGATGGGTGGCTGCCCGGGCTCCAGCCCATACCAGTTAACCAGAAGATGCCAGGCCACGGCTGGCAGCAGCACATAGTCCTCACCTTCCACCAGCCGTTCCTTCAGGCGCCAGGTTTCTTGGTCTGTGTGTGGGAAAGGGGGTCAAGGACAAAGAGATGAAGATCCCAGAAACCAAAGGAATGTGTGTATTGGGGGGGGGGGGAGAACGGGATGCGACTCGTAGGCTATAGAGGGGATGGACTTGGAGAAAAAAGGAAAAGCATGATGGGATTGAAGGGGACTCAGGGAAACAAGAAGACTCAAATCACAGGAAAAACAATGGCCGGACCATAAATCTATGTGAGGAAAGCCCAAGAATTAGGACGAGGGAAGGCGAAAGGGTCAGAGAACAAAGGGACTGTGGAGTGGCAAGAACTCTTCTCTAGGGTCAGCCTCACCAGAGGCCCCCTCTCCTCAAGTTCTCATTGCTGTGGGCGTCCCCATCCTTCCTGCCATGCACTTGACTACCAAGTCTCATCATCTCATCTCTCACACCTTGGCTAAGGTCCTTCTGCTCTTGGACCCAGACTCCTAACAGGGTTCCTGCCTTTGCGCTTGTCTCTCCTCCGATCTGGCCTATATACACTTTCCCAAACCTTCTTGGGTTGAACTCTGAGTAACTGAAAACCCAATCATGGTTCTCTAGAGACAGCTGATGAAATCCATGGGTCTTCAGGAGAGGGGCACAGAACTACTGGGCCAGAATGCTGTGGTAGGCTGTACCCTTAAGGTACCCTCACTGTGTCTGTTCCAGTTTGGGATTGAGGGACGGGATAGAGAGGTACACGTGAACTAGCCAGGATGAAAAAGCAAAATGTACCAATAAAACTTACTTCCCAAAACACAGCAGTAGCTGTGGATAGAAGCGCATTATGGACTTTCCCTCTTTTGTTCTTTACAACCACCCTGTAAAGTATAGGCAGGGACTCTCTCCCCATTTTAAAGATGAGGGGACTGAGGCTGACAGAGGGCGTGACTTGCCCAGAGTCACAAAGCTACCAAACGGCTACTGAGGGGATTGGAAAACTCCTCTTTCTGCCTCCCAGAGTCTTCTGGAAGCACTGGTTTAACCCTGTCGTTCTGGTGTTAGAAAAGGTTTCCTGCTGTGTTGAGGAGAAACTCTGAGCTCCTCAGTCTGGGATTGAAAGCCCTATTCCAGGCTTCTAATTCTTGACTCCTTCTATGTCTTGGCCTTCTCAAGATCAGATACTCCGAGCACTCACTCGTCCCCCTGCTTTTGCTTTCTTGGGCTTTACCCTATCTCTAACTTCCTTCAAGGTTCAGCTACAAACATCAGGGTTCCGATACAACAGCTAATGCATATATGTAGCATTTACTACGTGCCAGGCACTGTGCTAAGTGCTTTAGCAAACATCTCATTAGATCCTCACAACAGCCCCGATACTGTCGCTAACCCTACTTTACAGAAAACAAAACTGAGGCAGAGCCGAAGCCACTTGCCTGGAATCACACAGCTTAAGTAGCTCGAGCTGAATTTGAAAAGTTTTTTTTGACTCCAGGCCTGTAGACACCTGCCCCCCTGATATATCCCACAGCTTAAGTGTTCACTGCCAACGGAAACATCTGGGAAACTGGCATAGGTGTCGGATTCTCCACCCCCCACTGTCCACTTTTAGACAGCAGGGATTATCTCTGGAACTCTCCTCCAGGAGGAGGAGTGTGAAGAAAAGGGCCAGAGGTAGAGGAAGGCGGTGAAGGATGCGGCGCAGTGGAGCGTTAATCCAGCTCCAGCCCTAGCCCTTTCCTAGCCGTTCGACCCTTTAGCTTTGACCGCCTCCAGGATCCCACGCGGCCCCAGCTCCCAGGAATCCAAGAAGAAGACGGCAGCAAAGCCCCTGGCCCGGCCCCGGTTATCGTCGACGGGTAAAGGGTTGGGGGGCTCGAAACAAAGGAGAGGGATAGAGAAGAGATGGGGGCCCCCAGCCCCCAGGGGCCGGCGGGTCGTGCGGGGTACCTTCGAAGAGCTCAGCATTGTTGACAGGCCCAGGGAAGGCGCTAGAGTCCTGGTCTCCAGCTCGGACATAGGCCTCCCACTGCTGGTACCAGTGTTGTTCCACCAGAAACCTGGGGGGAGAGCAGGGGGAGAGGGGGAGGGGTCAGAGGCTGGCCTGCAGCTCACCCCCGCTCTTCAGTCAGTCAGTCAGGCCCCGGCCCCCCTCCCCCCTCCCTTCCCCCACGGCTCACCAAGCCCTTTATACACCCCACGCTGCCCCCTCCCTTCCCCCACGGCTCACCAAGCCCTTTA
>NW_020954597.1:2465002-2486857 GCF_900497805.2 Vombatus ursinus | reverse complement strand
GGCGCGGGAGGTCCCAGTAGTCGTCGGCCATGGCGGCTGGGCTCGACCCGCCCGCGTCGTCCCGCTCAGCCGCCCATGGGCCTGGCCGCCGCCGCGGAGCCCCAGTAGCGAGATCCCGATCGCGCCGCGCCGCGCCCTGCGCCCTCGCCCTGGGCCGCTCGCTGTCCCTGGCGCGGGCCCTGTCCCGGCTCCGAGCCCGGCTCCCCGCAGCCGCCCAAGCCGCGGCGGCTCCGGCACCTGCGCATAAGGCCCCGCCTCGGGGCCAGTGGGAGGAGGAGGAGCCCGGAACGTCCCACGGGCTGGGTCTCCGGGAGGGGGGAGCGCCGAGACGGGAGGGGGTGGCTCGGCGCCGAGGCGCCAAGGCCGAGGGCACCCCCCCCCCCGGGGAGGAAGAGGGAGAGCCCTCCGAGCGGACTTGGTACGGTCCCAGGTGTGGGCGGGGGCGGCTCGGGCCGGCCCACAGCCAGCGGCGGGTGGGGAAGGAGGCTTGAAAGGGGTGGAGACGGGCTTTACTCGGGGGCGCTGTCAAGGGCCCAGCGATCTCCCGGGCCGCCCAGGAGAGGCTGGGAAAGTCTGGCGACAGCAATGGCCCTCTCCCAGGCCTTCCCCTGAGCCGAAGCGGAGACGCGGCGCCCTCACTGACAGCTCCTCCCCGCTGCCCCAGATTGGTACGGCCTTCCTCCGGGCTGTCTTCACCCTGGCTCCTCCTCCGGGGAGGGGCCCGTCCACTCCCAGGAGCTGATTGGCCAGGGGCTCTGATTTCCCACCTCCCGCGGCCTCGCACCCTAGGTGCGCTGTTCCCCGTTTGGCCCTGCCCTCCTTTTGCCCACCCCGCCCCCTTCAGTCCGGGGCCCCGCCCCCGAATCCCAGCTGGGCCCTACGCAACGATTGGACCGGGATCACCGAAGCCTGTCCTCTTGGCCCCCTTCCAATAGCGCTGCTGCAGCAGGTCCGCCCGGCCCTTCTGCTCGCCAGGGGCTCGTGGGCCGCGCCGGCCGGGTCGTGGGGGAGGGTCCGTGGGCAGGTTTCACTTTCACTCTTTCGGGTTCTGGCTTTGTCGCTGTAGCGACCGCAGCGCCTTCCCGGTTCGCTCTGAAACTCTCCTTCTCCTCGTTTCTTAGGAGCCGCTAGCGCTCTAGTGCATCCACGCGCCGCATTCAGCCGGGCCCCCGTCGGACGCCCCTTAGTGTCCAGATTTGGGCTACAAGGAAAAGATGCTCTAAATAGTTTTGGACATAGGAGCCCTTTCCCTTTTTAATCTTTTGGGAGTTAGGCCCAATAGTAGCATGGCTGTGTCAAAGAAAAACAGTAATACCAATCATGTACTCCGCAATTTAGGCTTGAGTCCGCCAGAGATCATTTGGTTTAATATATATATATATTATATAATATATATATATAATATATATATAATATATATATTATATATATATTATATATTATATATATATTATATATATATTATATATATAATATATATATTATATATATATATATCTGCAATGCATTTCTAGCTTGGGAAGAGACATGTCCAAAATGGTATAGTTCCCCATGCCGATTTATAGGAATCTGGAGCAAAGAAAAGATCGTAGTATATTAAAATAGAGTTTGTGGGTTGACATTCCAGAATAGTCACCCATCAGTTCCTTACGGTGATCAATATCTTAACCCTGAATTTCCAAAGAAAAGACTGGCCCTAGGTGGCTCGTGGTACTAATCAGTTCACTTGGGGGAAGACAATGAACAATGGTATTATTCCATCTAAACAAAACTTCAGTTTGGTTATCACCCTTATTCCATTTCAAAGAAAGGCTTTGTTCTTTCCATTTTCCTAAAGGAAAAAGTCGGGAAAGGGCTTGGGGCTGGAGAAATATTACTTCTTAATATTTCTGGAGAAACTAAAAAGGAAATTTTAAAATATGTTTTCGTAACAGGTTAGTGACTTTTGGGGAGTAGTTCCCAATTGCTTTCCAGAATGGCTAGACCAATTCCCAGCTATACCAACGGTTCATTAGTGTACCTGTTTTCCCACAGCCCCTCCAACATTTCTCATTTTCCTCATTTGTGACCTTTGCCAGTCAAACAGATGTGAAAACCTCAATATTGCTTTTTTTTGGGGGGGGGGGCAAGGCAATGGGGTGAAGCGACTTGCCCAGGGTCACTCAGCTAGTAAGTGTCAAGTGTCTGAGGTCACATTTGAACTCAGGTTTTCCTGAATCCAGGGCTGGTGCTCTATCCGCGCCATCTAGCTGTCCCTGTTATTTTTTTTTTTTTTCAAACAAATAGTTTACTTAAACAACATGATTTCATCTTCGCATTGTTCACAGTGTTGGCCAAGCCAGTATCTCTCCCAGTTTACTACTTTTAAAAAGAAAAACCAGACTCAATTTTGGTTAAGGAAGAGCTACACCAGTGAGCTACACTGGAGATCAGTTATAACAAACAGTCTATGCAACCACGTGAGAAATAGTTTCTGCTATTTTGTTATTATACAGGTAGTCAGTTCTATCAGCTAAGAATTAGTGATTTGTGTTGTTTCACGCATATTGGGTTGTATTATTTTGCAAGAAATTGTACTTTCTTGAGTCAGCTGTGTTCACTAATCAGAAAGAATTCCAGCGTGTGACACAAGTTCCATTAATCACAGACAAGCCAGTGTATGTGAGTAAGGTAATAGAAAGGTACAAACAATACCTGATTTTGTTTATGTATGCTATTCAATAATACAGCAGGAGGTTTGAGAAATTCTTTTGAGTTTAAAAAACACCAAATTGCCTACTACTGAAAGGGGGGGCATTCTACATGAAACACTCAAGATCTCAAGACAAAGAAGTGTCTACACCAGGAAATGTCTGAATGGCATCAGTTACATGTAATGGATACACAATCTTTACCACAAAGCTCCCAGGAAGGCCCAGCTATTTCTTCAATACTTGTAAACAGTTTGCACTTGCCCCAAAGCTCTAGCAACTCCACAGAAATTACTTCAGTAACTAATGATTGTTCACTAAATTTGAAATTTTCTCCATGAGGTTAATGTATTGCCGTTTTAAAATTAAATTGCTTTGCTAAAGAAAAGGCAGCTAGTGTGGTCACTTGGGGACAGTTTGGTTTTTGCCAGTTACATATTTGAATACTCACATGCACCTCTTAACATACCAATCTGTCTGAAATTGTAAACCATTTTCTACCTGATTCCATCTATCACCCAATTAGTGTCATGTAGTTTTCCCATAAAAAGTTTTCCAGTTATTTTGTCGTCTTTTTTTTTTTAACTTCAAAAAAAACCTTACTTACTTTTAAAGTGAATGCCCCAGGGAGCTACTGAATTTGGGTTCCAATAATTGAGCAGTCTGCAGTGGAAACAGAATGAAAATCACACGGAAATAACGGTGACCATTCTAGTACTTTGGTAACAAGCACCATTGGTCTTAGAAAGGAATTTTCATTCCGAAAATGTGAACTAAATGGTGTACAGAAATGGACTATCCATAGAACAATTATTCCATACTGCTATTTCACAATCTATGCATGTTCATAAAAAGACCAATGGGAATGCAAATACACTTTACATCTGCTTGCTTCCCAGGCAGGGTTGTTTTTTAAAATTTACACGATTTGAACCAAAAGTACCATCAACCTTTCTATTATTCTTGTGAATGAATACATTTATGATTTTATTGTTGTTGTTCAGCTGTATTGAACTATCTGTGACCCTATTTGGGGTTTTCTTAGCAAAGATACTGGAGTGGTTTGCCATTCTGTTCTCCATCTCATTTTACAGATGAGGAAACTGAAACAAACAGGGTGAAGTGACTTGCCCAGGGTCACACAACTAGGAAGTGTCTGAGGGCAGATTTGAACTCAGGAGGATAGTTTTCCTGGCTCCAGGCCAGGCGCTCTATCCACTGCATTTGCTGCCGTTAGTTGCCATATTTATGATTTAGACACCTTATAAAACCTGTCTATATTTCTGAACTTAAGCTCAAAAACGAGTTCCTATCATTTTTCTTTCATGCCTGAGATACCTAAAATCTACAGGAATTGCTATCAAAGGTACAGTTGTCTTTGAAAAGCACTAAGGGAATTTCTGTAATTTATTAAGTAGTGCATGTGTCTACACTTAGCTAAAATCAAGCTGGTTAGCACAGTTATCTTAGTGTAGAGTGAAAGAAACAAATCTAACCATGTGACTGCAGGACAGTACGAACAAATCCAAGTGTACTTGAAATTGAGGACAGTCACAGAACACTACACCATAATGGAGTCCAAATCGACTTTCAGTTCCTTACCCAATGCCATATTGCCCTTCCCAAGGTGACTACAACTCTCTTCGGAATTGGTTCTTGTAAAGGCAGTCTGGATTATGCTGAGCCCAGGGATGCAGGTTGGGGGAAGGTGTTTTCCTTTGACTTTCCCCAAATGCTGTCTCACTAGACTTCACCGAGGCTCAGGAGCACCGGTGAATTGTCTCCTGAAGAATTTTTCTCCTAGGAATTCTGCTCTTGAAAGTTTGTGCCACCACTAAGGATGACTCTCTTGTTATCTGTCCTTGACTAGAGACTTGCTTTCTCCAATAAAAGCTTCGCATCTCCGGGCAGAGGGGAACCCATGGCAGTACAGAGGGCTTTGCTTTGCTTTCATTCGGTGAAAGAGGAGTGGGTCTTTTGCAGGTTGCAGTTAAAGACATCAAATCTAATTTTATGTAGTCCTTCACTAGGTTTTCAATGCACGGGACTGGCACACAAATTTTTTGGATTGGATATGGAGTTTGAAACATTCTTGGTCCTTGGGCTTGCACCTGTGTGTCAAGAAGCCAATTAGACATTTGCCTCTTGAGTTCCCAGTAGGCATGTTGCATGTCATAACTCGCAATGCTTGGCCTTTAGTAGCCTGTGTTATTGAGATCGTCTTCCTGAGACTGATCCTTGCGTTCAGATCTTTGCCCTTTGGTTCTTAGAACACTGCAGTGTTTCTTTCTCCTCAGTTCCAGCTCCTGTTCCATACCATGGATTTTCAGGTCACTCCCAGCTAGATGAATCCATTCGGATTCCTCATCATGTGCTGAGCCTTGGCATCCTCCCAGAACTGGAGGAATTCTACTCCCTCAGTCTGGAGCTGTTCATTGAATACGTTCAAAGATTCAGAGTTGTCTATATACATTTTATCCCATTTGTTTTTCAAATGATCTTTGTCTATGCAGAGCTCTAGAGAAGTACAGTAAGTGTTGTTTACTTGTTCTTATCCCACTGAGTTTGTTTCTTCATCTAATCGGGTTTCAAGAAGCTTTTCTTCCAGAAATCGTATTCTTTTCTTTAAGAGTGATTTCTCCTTCTCTAAATCCTTAAATCTCTCCTTGATGTGCTCATATGCAGTGACAAGAGCAAAGTATGAAGCCACAGACTCATCTCCTGCATAGATTGACATAGAAATGACCACATTTTTCCTCTGAGTCTTTTCATGGTTCAGAACACAAATGTCATCTTCTACTAGGACATCCATGATGGAGTCTTGTTGGCACTTTTGCTGAACAAACAGTGAACACCCTGGGTCAGCAGAGTCACAGTGGCCTTCTGGCTTTGTGAAGACCCCAATGGCTGCAGTGCCTGCTTGGACCAGACATTTACATTTTTCTAATGGTGATTTGAGGAGTAAAGTTATAAAAGAGTTTGTTTTATGATTATACTTCTTTCCGTTCGAAAATAGAAACCTGCTTGGACATTTGCTTGGGCCACTGGTTCCCATGTAGTGATTTGTGATGACAGTCTAAGGTGTTCACACTAAAAAAATTCTTTAATGGTGTCATAAGCAGTAAATAATTGCCCAATTATGTTACAAATATATGTTTCCTCTGTGACCACAAGTATGTGCATGTTTGAAATACTACAGGTTTGTTTCTGGAGTGATTGGAAACTATCATGCACCCAATGGCCCAATGATTTTGGTGTTCATGAAGCCATTCCATCAAACTGACTGCTTGTGACTAAGTGTAGTATATTCCTGCAGTCTCTGTTGTCAGATTGTTCCCAAACTGCCACAAGGGTTCAACATTCAAGTACAAACCAACTCCCAGTGGATGGCCAGGCACACATGCACACTTTCATCGATGTTCATGGCACCAGAGTAGCTCCCTCATTCCCTCTATTCCACTGTTATGTAATCATGTGATTGAGGTGTTACGAACGTCTTTGCAGCACATGTCAGGCTGCTTGAAAGCTATGATCTTTGGACGTGCACATCGTGGACACAACCATCATGGACCATCACAAATATTCTGCAGAAACAAACCTTATCTTACCCGTCATGGTGGTATTAAGACAACTTATCCTCCACTCATGTGACTATTCTCTCTGATGGACTTTCATATGAACTGGATGGTGATATGGACAATCTTTCAATAGAGTTTTCTATGTGAGGATAGCAGAAGACCCAAAAGTCTGATGTGAGTAGACTCTTCCCTTACAAAAGATACATTGTATAGAAACATTGTGAAAAAACAAAGCAATGTATGCAACTGCATTTTAAGTACCTTCATTATTTTATATAGCACTCATGAATAGTGAGTAGAAAAGTAAATATTTTGTATTGTAACTAGCTATTTATTTTTTATTTGAAATTTTTATATTTCATTTTTTCTAATTATTTGGAAAAACATTTTTAATATTTTTTACAATGTTGACTTCCAAATTCTCTCTCTCCTTCCTGCCCCCTCCTTGAGGAGGCACACAATTTGATATGGATTATACATGTGTAGTCATGCAAAACATTTCCATATTAGTCGTGTTACAAAAGAAAACACAAACAAACAAAACCCCAAGAAAAATAAGGAAAGTTAAAACTTGGAAAGACTTGTATGGTCTGATGCTGAGTGAAGTGAGCAGAACCAAGAGAACGTTGTACACAATAACGGCCACGTTGCATGTTGACTAATATTGATAAAGTTAGCCCTTCCCGGCAATACAAGGATCTAAGACGTCTCCAGAGGCCTTGTAATGGAAAATGCCATCCACACCCAAAGAAAGAACTATGGAAGCCAAATTGTTATTTTTTTTCTCTTCTGTTGAGTTTTGTTTCCTCTTTCTGATGGTTCCTCCTACTGGTTTTAATTTCTACTTACAACATCACTAATGTGAAAATATGTTTAATACGAATGTAAATGTATAGCCTATGTCAGATTGTGCGTCGTCTTGGGGAGGGTGGTGGGGAGGAAGGGGGAGAAAAATTTTAAACTCAAAAGCATATGGAAGTGATTATTGATAAATCAAAATAAATTAATAAAAAAAAAGAAAAATAAGAAAAATTTTAAAAAGTCTGCTTTGATCTGCATCCGGGGTCCATCAGCTCCTTCTCTGGAGGTGGAGAACATTCGTCATCACGAATCCTTCAGAATTGCCTCAGATCGTCGTATTGCTGAGGATGGCTAAGTCATTCACGGTCGATTATCAAACAATGTTGCTGTTACTGTGTACAACGTTCTCCTGGTCCTGCTCACTTCCCTCAGCATCAGTCCATATAAGTCTTTCCAGGTTTTTCTGAAGTCTGCCTACTCATCATTTCTTATAGCACAATAGCATTCCATTACATTCATGTATCACAACTTGCTCAGCCATTCCCCAATGGATGGGCATCCTCTCAATTTCCAATTCTTTGCCACCACAAAAAGAGCTGCTATGAATTTTTTTTTTCTACAAATAGATCATTTCCTCCCACTTTTAAAAATCTCTTTAGGATACAGACCTAGTAGTGGTATTGCTGGATCAAAGGTAAGCACAGTTTTTATAGCCCTTTTGGCATAGTTTCAAGTTGCCTTCCAGAATGGTTGGATCAGTTCACAACTCTATCAACAGCACATTAGTGTCCTAGTTTTCCCACATCCCATCTCTTGTTCATGCCCTTTGACCCAGGGGTGGGGAACCTGCGGCCTTGAGGCCACGCATAGCCCTCTAGGTCCTCATGTGTAGCCCTTTGACTGAATCCAAACTTCACAGAACAAATTCCCTTAATAAAAGGATTAAAGGCTGCACCCCAGGACCTAGAGGGCCACATGTGGATGTAGATTCTCTACCCCTGCTTGACCATTTACCAATTGGGGAATGACTTGTATTCTTATAAATTTGACTCAGTTTTCTATACATTTGAGAAATGAGGATTTTATCGGAGAAACTTGTAAGGAAATTTCTGTTTTCTGCTTTCCTTCTAATCTTGGTTGCACTAGATTTGTTTGAGAGAAAATTTAATATAATAAAAATTTAATATTTAATATAATTTAATGTAATTTAAAATTTAAATTTAAAATTTAATATAATAAAAATTATCCATTTTACATTCTGTAATGCTTTCTATTTCTTGTTTGGTCATAAATTCTTCCCTCATCTATAGATCTGACAGGTAAGATATCCCAGGCTCCCCTGTTTTGCTTAAGTATCACCCTTTATATCTAAATCACATACCCATTTTGACCTTATCTTAGTATATGGTATTGGTCTCTCCCGGTAAATGTTGGTCTACACCTCGTTTCTGCCATCCTATTTTCCAGTTTTCTCAGCAGTTTTTGTCAAAGAGTGAGTTCTTATCTGCAGTCTACTCTGGGGTCCAGGTCCAACCACCACCCTGCTGAGACAGACCTTTCCTACCAACCTCCCAAGTTATCCCGGTCTGGAAAATTGTTTTGCCTGACCTTTTGTTGGTTCTACTGCTCCAAAATTCAATGTGAAGTGTTATTTTAAATTTGCTTGGATAGGAATTTGGGAGAATTCATGAGTCCCTGCCTTTACTCTGCCATCTTGGCTCTGCCCCCTAGCCATTTATTTTCATTGGTTAGATGGTTACACATTTTAAAAATGAATTTAATCTCCTACAAAAAGAGTTTTAAAAATTCTCCTGCCACTTTCCACCCATTTTTGTGTGAGTGAACATTTTCATTTTATTCTTGTGTTAAATCAAAATACAGAAATAAACTCAACGTAGAACCAGATTTAAGACTGGGTTCGTCTCCTGTTGAGTCAAATATTGCAAATGTTGGTTCAAATAAAAAAAAAACTAACATAAAAATTAAGTTTCCCTACGATTATTATATCTTATTAAACATCTTCTGAATTCTGCCATTTCATTAAAGTGTTATTTATATTCAACCAAATTTGTCAAATAAAGAAGTCTAATATGAAGTCTTGCAGATAATCATGAACATAGGAGGTCTTGCTGGATTCTTTCTTTTCATTCTTGCAGAATGTCCTCTACAAAATATTCATCATTATTTTATAATTAGTTGTATGACTTTATATTTTCATAATTATAGGTGGAAAATTTCTATTTTCCAATTACCATTATATGCATTTCAATTTGGAGCTTTAGGGGGGCAAAAGTTATTATTGTAGTTATTGTAAAAAAAATTAGTGAGTAAATCTAAGAGAATATTATGAGTAGTAAATTACCCTACAGGTTCAAAGACATTTTTTGTTGCTGTTGAAAGGGGTTCAGGGAACAAAAAAAGGTTGGGAACCACTTCCTTAGGCTATAGTGTTTTCCTAATGAGAGTTCAGTCTATGTTTCAAAAGATCCTTCCTATAACCACTCAGGTTATAAAAGGATAGGAGTTCATTTAAAGCACCCTCGACCTTCCCCCCCAACTAAAGAAGTATATAGCCGAGGGATAGACTTCATATAAACATTGATTTACAATCACTGAATACAAAACATTTTTGTTTTCTGTTTTACTCAAACTCAGCCGTAACTAATTGTCGATGGGTATGACTTCTCCAAAATGGCCTTTGCCAACTTCCTGGTTGGAATTATCATTGTGTTGTGGTTTTCTCTAGAATTTCTCATGATGGGTTAAGAGAGTCCTTGAGAATGTATAAGTACATATCAGATTGCTCGCCATCTTGGGGAGGGAATCAGGGAGGGGGGAATTTAAAACTCAAAAGCTTCTGGAAGTGATTGTTGAAAACTAAAACTAAATTAATGAATTAAAAAAATAAAGAGGGTCCTTGAACTTGTTCAGTGGCAGAGGTTCAGGAAAAAGTGTGGTCTTGTAGGGGCTTTGGCTGCTCCCTGTTGGAAAACGAAAATCGTCACTGGCAGCCTTTGCAAAAGGCTTGCATGTCGCGGAGTTCCCCATACTTCCAAAGGTTATACATTGCATTGCACAAGGTTGCCAATGCCTGATCTTTATAGAAACTCACCAAATGGCTCAGATGTTTTCACATAGGCATTGGCAACCTGAACATCATTGGGAGATCAACACTTTGAAAGATTCTGAAAGACTATACCTTCCAGGGAGCCCAGCTATCTTCCCATTCAGTTCTCCAAAGTGTCTCTCTGTCATCCTGCCACCATCTCCTCTTCTCCCTTAGTGAGTTCTTCTTCTTCTTCCTCTATCAGGTCTTCAGGAATGAAGGTCCTAGCAGTCCTTGGATCCACTGAGACATCTGTCATGCTATCTGACAGCAGACTCTTGTTGAGAGAATTCAGATGGATATCTTAGGGTGGGGGTGAGGGTCTGTAAAGGCCAAGGCCAAGCCTGCTGTTTGTAGTTCCCACTCTGGGTGCTTGAAGACTAGAGCCTCTGCAGCTACTCTAACCCTCACCCTAATTACGCTCTGGATAGCATCCCCTTTACACTTTTTGCAAAAGTTATTGTGAATCCCAAGCATCAGGTCAACTGAGTGAATTCAATTCAAAGTACATTCGGATTGGTTGAATAACATCACGTTGACAAAACATAGGACAAATGACAATTTTTTCATGTTCCATTGGGATGATGGCATGTTTTGCAGGCATGACCCAGAACAGTGTAGTAGCAAGAACATTAGGTTTGAATCCTTACTCTGTCATTTGCTAGCTGCGTGACATTAGGAGACTTACCTCTTCTCTTTGCCTTTGTGACAAGAGGAGGTTAGACTCAATCACTTCTCTCAGGCCTTGAGAAGTCAATCAAACAGCACAGTGTGGACTAATTGTGGGATATTTCCCCCATCATCTCCACTGGCCCTGGATTGAGAGAGAAGTGGGGAATAAGACAGCAACTTCTGGTGGGAGCTGGCAGGATTGCACCAAGTGGGAGAACACGCAGCTGGGCATCCGTTGGACTCCAGGGCTTTGGGGTCACAGCTTCTTCTGGAGTCTCTTGTCCTAAGAGAATGTTCTCAAGCCTTGGTGCTTATCTGCCTTGGGTTTGGGATTCCTCCTCTATTACCTTCCCTTGGTTCCTCCTGCTGGACAAGACTTTCAAAAAGCTCACTTTGGGATGAAGTTCCCTGAGGGTCCACATTGGTCTCTTTAGACAGCTCCCTCTTTTCCCTCCTTATTTCAAACATTTCTGTTCAGTTCTTCTCACCCCTCCTGAGCTAACTTCTGGAGAATTTTCTGGAACTCTTGAAATCTTCTCTCCCCAAATCTCAGGTGCATATTGCACTTTGCCCATTTTTCTTCTCCTTTATTACAAACTCTAAGGGCTGCGTGTGGGTGTAATTCTTGCTAGTGTCTGAACTAAATCTGGCACCAACATGGTCCACCTTGGGAAGCAGGGGGCCACCAGACTGCCTGAGAAGGGGAAAAACAAAGAATGTCAAAGCTCTTGAGTCAATCAAGTCAATTAGCAGGGAGTCTGGTCCTGCCAGTGACAGGAGCACTTCTATCTAGCCTGGGCGAGATGGGGGGGGGGGCCTAATTCTGAAGGAAAAAAAAAAGCCCTCCAAAAAGCAAACAAACTCTCAGGTCACTTCACTCCCATGGTTCCCATCATTTCCACCTTAGCAACTACTTTTTCCTTATTGGTGAGAACCAAATCCAGAGTAGAAGTGCTCTAGCTGTTGAAGTTTAGGTTTGATGTCTTTTGGTTGCCATACCACCATCACTTGCTGACAAGGCCTCCCTCTTTCCTCCAAAGAATGATCTCTGGTGATGAAGAAAAATTGTAAAGCAAAACCAGACACAAGCACCACAGACAGCAGCTGCAACCTTCTGTGTGCATCACATACCTGTTTCCCCTCCCTGTTGTGCGAGTGTGACGGTGTGTAAGCGCGTGCACACACACCTGTGCGCACACACACACAAGCACGGGCGCAACCTAGAGGATACAGGTGAGTTTCTTTGTAGATCTGTATTCAAAACTGATAATTTCATTTAAATGGAGCTCAGATGCCTATCAATGTTGCCTTCATTTGCATTATTATAGGCATTGTGCAGGATATTCTCCAGGTTTTACTTCCTTTGTCTCCCTAGTTTCTCTAAATTCACCATATTCCTTGATCCTTATGGTACATTAACAGTCCATTACATTCATATACCACAATTTCTTTAGCCATTCTTTAATCAATGGGTGGGCAGATAGGTGGCACCGCAGTGGATAGAATGCTGCCTCAGGAGGCAGAAAGACTCATCTTTCTGAGTTCAAATCTGGCCTCAGACACTTGCTAGCTGTATGACCCTGGGCAAGTCATTAATCCTGTTTGCCTCAGTTTCCTCATTTGTAAAATGAGCTGGAGAAGGCAATGGCAAATCACTCAAATATCTTTGCCAAGAAAAGCCCAAATAGGGTCAAGAAGAGTCAGACATGACTGAAAACAACCAAACGACAACAACCAATGGATACTCACTTTGTGTCTGATTTTCTGTTTACAGAAAAAGTGGTGCTAGAAATGCTTTTGTATAAAAGGGATCTTTGTTTCTGCTACTGACCTCCTTGAGGTGCATGCCCATTACGGGGATTGCTGGGCTAAAAGGTATCAAGACTTTGGTAACTTTTCTAGCATGATGTTAATTTTGTTTCCAGAACGGTCGTACCAAGTCTGAGTTCTATCAGTAGAATATTGCTGTCCTTGTCTTCCCTTAGCTCCTTCAATTTCATCACCTTTTCCACTTTGACAGGCATGAGGAGAAACCTTGAGAGTTTTAATCTGCATCTCTCTTAATATTAGCAAAGTAGAACACTAAAAAGGTTTTATGGATTTCATTTTTTGGATGATAAGGAGATTTGTCCCAGTGTACCTCCTCCCCTCCCAGAGAACTGTCCAACATAATAAATAATAGTTTGTAAAGATAAGAGGTGAGGGAAATAACAGAAGAGGGGGGAAAATCAGCATAACTGATCAATACATTGAAAAAGTCTGAAAATATGTACAATGGATCACATGGGAAGGAGTCAGGCTTCTGTGGGAGAGCCCAAGGGTAGAAAGAGATTCAGTATTTCTGCCTCAGGAGAATACATACATACATACATACATACATACATACATACACATATATATACACATACATACATATATATGTATATATAGTGGGGGGTGCTGAGGGTCCATGGGGAGGGAGTAGTTCTGCAACACAGCATCTCTCCAGACATTCCTCAGGCCTGATACTGGCATAAAGAGCCTGTCTCCTGGAGTCCTGGACTCTTTCTTGGTGGCAGCTGTCACTGCCTGGGCTTCCATTCTCCCAACTACCCAAATCTTCACATACCCCACCATTATTACTTTCTCTTTAGCTCCAGGGCCTTCTACACTTGCAAGTGACTGGGTAAGGAAAAGGTGACTATGCCCCGGAGAAAATTCATCCACCTCTACTGGCAGTCAAAGGATCTTGGCCTTTACTGGGTATGCATAAACTTTTATGAGGTGTGAAAATGATTCCCTCAAAGAGGAATTAGGAGCTCATCCATTAGAAGGTACAAATGTGGCCTGAATGGGACACACCCTTTCTCAAGTTGTTTGTGTCTTCATAATTTTCTGTGGTGAAGGAAACAACCTGCTGTCTTCTGCCTGAGAGATGGAGTGTCTTGTTCAGGTGTCACTTGACGGAGAGGAAGGCATAACAACACTGGAAAGGTGTGTGTTTGGGGGGTAGATTACGAAGGGCTTTGAATGCCAAAAGATTTTTTTATTTGAGCCTAGAGGTGCAAGATAAAGAGAAGTCCAGGATGCCTAGATATAGTTAGGGAAGCAGGGAAGCCCACTGGGGCTTCTCCAGTAAGGAAGCAACACGGGCAACTCTACACTCTAGCAGAATCACTCCGGAAGCAGTGTGGAGGATGAACTAGAAAGGGAAGAGACCTGAGGCCTGAAGGCCAATTAAGAGGCCATTGCATTGTTGGTGGAGCTATGAATCAGTGCAGCCATTTGGAATTCTGAAAAGCAAGTGACTGAAAGGCATTTTATACCCTTTGACCCAAAGATTCTACTACTAGGCTTATACCCCAAGAAGGTCTTTAATAATGATGATGATGATGATAATAATAACATTAGCTACCATTTCTATAGCACTTTACATATATTACCTCATTTGATCCTTACAACAATACTGGGAGGCAGATGTTATGATCCCCATTTAATAGATGAGGAAAGTGAGGGAGGCAGAGGTTAAACGACTTGTCCAGGGCTAGAAAGCTAAAAAGTATTGGGGCAGGATTTGAACTTCAAGTTTAACGTTAGTTTCATTATGCACTTTGTCCATATACACCAAAAGAAAAGTCACCAAACATACCAAAATATTTATTGCAGGACTTTTTGTGGAAACTATCATGAGATTTTTAAAATTCCTTTTTCTCCATTATTATTTTGGGCCCAGTATAGCCACTTTAATCATGAGGAAAGTCATATAGCTAGCTACGATTTTCACAACACTCCCAGTTCTTTTGCTCTAGATAAAAAAAAAACAAAACATATGGGGTTAAAAGAATTTATAATACCCACCTGGTGGCTGTAAATCCCAGGTTCCTCATTCATTAGTGATTTTTTGATAAACTAGATCTGATATGATTGTCTTCTTCAGTTATCTTTGAACTATAAATCATACCAGCATAATCTTTGTCATATAAATCTTTACTTTCTCCTGTCAGTGGTTATAAATTCCTTTCTCTTTGTGGCAACTATAATCCAAAATTATATTCTTTTCTTTGTCTCTCTGATGTAATTAGAACTATAAGAGCTTTAGAAAATCTTTGTTCCTGGTTGATAGATATTTTTGAGGTCTGGACCTATGCTGAAGCATATAAAATAAACCTTGGTTTTGCCTCCTAACTCTCTGCTTGTTGAAAAGCAGTACCTATCAAGGAATCATTGGATTTGGCAACCATGAAGGGATGGTGATGGGTTGGAAAGATGGGTCCTCTACCTCAGAAGCCCTCCAGATCACACCAGGGAATTTTCTGGGAGTGGGGGCAGAATCTGACTAATCATAAGGATTGCTGTCACTTCTAGAAAACTGCAGAGAAGATCTGGGTCTATATGTTCTATATACTTCTGCACATTGTTCTGTGTCTCTTGTTCCTAAAAAAATCAATTAAACATAAACTGTTGAATTGTGGAGCACTCAGTCTGGCAGCCACCCAGATGTCTGTTGTGATTCAAAAGTCTAATTTGGACTGAGAAAATGTGGATCCTTAACAGGAAGGAATTAGTATTTTTCCTTTTACTTCACTTTGCCACTTTTTTTTTTTTTTTGACATTTGCTGTCACGATATTGTCTGGCCTCTGTCATACGTTGGTATGGTTCTGGTTACCGTGTCTCTGGTCTGGTTAAAAAAAAAACTGCCATGAAACTCTGACTTGAGTGGCTAATTATTGTATCGCCTTTGTTGGTCTGCTCTGGTTTGATTCCAAGAATACAGATCTGGCACAAGACTCAGTTTTGTAGCGGGGGGAAGTCAGACATCATTTTTTTCCTTTGTAGATCTCTCAGGTTATGGTCTGATTGTTCAGACTGTATCATTGTGCCCAACAATGAATTTGTTTTGTCTGGTTTAGGGACTGACATAAACATTTTCTGGTCAACAATAAATCTTCTGGAGTGGGGGCGGAAAGGGACTTCTTAGGCTCTAGTGATTCCAGTCTGATCAATTTGGTTCAGAAATCAGCTTTTTGGATCCCTCAGGTTTTGGCCTGATTATTCCTAGTTAAGTTGACTCCTAGGTATAGGATCTAGTCAGTTCACTCCTGCTAAAGACATCCCTTTGGATTGTTAAAACTCTTTCTGGTAGAAACTACTCCTGGTATTGGAGCTCCTGTTTGGTAAAAGTAAAAGAACTATATAGCTTTCTTGAACTGTGGAAAAGGCTGAAATAGAACTTTCTTGACCATAGGAAGGAGCTCTTAAAATTCAAATCTTGTATATGCTAAAGTTTTATATTTAAATTAGCAGGAGTTGTTTATGATTACTGTGATTCTAATGTCAACCTCACTGTCACCTTAGTTCATTTTTTAGAGTTAGGGTTTCTAGAACTGGCAGGAAAACCTAGATATTTTTGGAGAAGGGGGGTGGTGAGATAAGAAGAAAGTTTTCCCTTGCCAGAAAGTGTCTTAATACTTTGATTGTTTACGAAAATGTGGTCTGAAAGTGCTAAAATGTCCCAGAGGGTTTTGGGAATAAAGGGACTCTTTTGTTATACAAAACCCCCTCTGTCACACTCTTTATTCCCTGGTATATTCTCCTAGGAGACTCTACAGAGAAATGAAGAAAAACTATGTATATACATATACATACACATACCCACATATATTCCCCCCCTCCCCAATCTGGTGAATGCTAAATTTGATTTTCAGAGGCAAATTTTTTTTCTTTCTTATCAGGGAAGGTAATTTCACCAATAAGAGAATGTTCAGTTCTAAACTAAACTGAAGCCAGTCTGAAAATTTTGCCTCTATTAACTCTAAAAACCAAAGTGAAAAGCAGCTTTGCAATTTGAAGTTTCAAAGCCAGTTATCTGGTGCTTGAGAATGGCCTAGCACAGATATTAACAATTCTCAAACTTAAATGTTTGTTTTAAGTCAAAGGCAAGTTTAGAAAAGTGGGAAATATATTTGAATTGGACAATTATGGTCTTATGTGAATAATTTGGTAGAATTTAGTTGCCTATGTAAAATAGAAGCAAGATGACCTTGAAATTAAAATAGAAATTAAAGAAATTAAAATAGACCATCAATTTGCAGGCTCTTATGTAAGAAACCAAATCAGAAGCATTTTACTTGGAAAAATGAGTGATTGTCCCTAGATCTTGAAGTTCAATTTTGATCAGGGAAAAAGTAAAAGTTTTTGCCATAAATTTCAATTATAAGAAAACTAGTTCCAAAGTTGACTTGACATATAATTGGATAATAAAGATTTGAGAGATCAAGAAAGTAGAGGGGAAAAAATGTGTGGTGTAGAACCCAATTTGTGTAGCAAGAGATGCAGCTCAGAAGGGTCCATAGGAAGAAAGTCAAAGAAAGGCAAAGGCAGTTGGAAGCCCATTTCAACTTACTCAGTGTGGATGTGAAGCTCCATTGGAGGGCCTTATGAAGCAAGGGCTTGACTTGCCCAAAGGGCAGGAAGATAGAGCTGATGATTTTCACCCAAGTTGGGAGAGCAGAAAGTATTCATTTTTACCAGCTAGCAAAATATCCGCTATGGACCAAAGGTAAATGTGTGACCTTGGGTAAATCACTTAACCCCAATTGCCTAAAAAAGGAAAAAAAAAAAGAAAAGCTAAGGAATTCGTGGAGTTTTGCAGAAAGTTTAGAAGAGTTTTAGATATCAGGAAGGCAAGAAGGCCTGCCGTACTCAGCTTCATTTGGAGAAGTGCTTGTTTCTCCATCAAATGGCTAAAGTTAGTTTGGAAATTCCTCATGATTCCAAAGCTTTTTCCACACTATTAAAAAAAATTCTTATGTTTAATTTTGTTCAATTACGTGTAAAAACAATTTTTAACATTCATGTTTTCAAATGTTGAGTTCCCAATTCTCTCCCTTCCTCATATCCCTCCTCCTTGAGAAGGCAAGCAATTTATATAGATTATACATGTGCCGTCATGTAAAACACATTTCCACATTAGCCATGTTGCAAAAGAAAATACAAACAAAATAAAAATAAAGAAAATTAAAAAAAGAGTCTGCTTCAATTTACATCCAGACCTCATCAGTTCTTTCTTTCTCTGGAGGCAGAAAGCATTTTTCATCATAAGTCCTTTGGAATTGTCTTTTTTCACTAATTTTGATATTCTTTTTTTGTTTTGTTTTCTTTTTGCTTAGGGAATTGGGGTTAAGTGGCTTGCCCAGGGTCACACAGCTAGTAAGTGTCACGTGTCTGAGACTGGATTTGAACTCAGGTCCTCCCGACTCCAAGGCCGGAGCTCTATCCACTGCGCCACCTAGCTGCCCCTTGATATTCTTTTTTGATGTAGAAAAACAGCTGGAATCATGCAGCACTACTGCAAATGTGGATTGATGTTTGGCTTGAGGAATTGTGATTCATAGCTTGGTTGATCTGCTCTCTGATTGCTGCTACTCTTGGAATCATAAGAGAAAAACCTCTCTCCAGGTGTGCTTCTGTTTTCTCATCTATAATACAGGGATACCAATGGTGCCTACCTCAAAAGATCAAAAGAAATAGTATTTGTAAAGTCCATATCACAGGGCTTGGCACGTGGAGGCACCATATAAATGGTGCTTATACCTTCCCTTTCCCTGCTGATCACTGAATGGAACTGGTGGAGAATGCCAAAAATTGGTATATGAATTACATTATTTATGAAGCTTCTCAAGAGATGCTGGATTCAACTGGATTAACATCATTTGACTGGCAATAAATTCTGTTTTATGTCACATGTTTTAGATCTATAATTCATTATAAAAATTATGTTATATTAGTATTATGTTATGCTAGTAATTATGTTAGTATTGTGTATGAGTGTCCTTTGTGTATTAGTATTCTTATTGCCTCCGAGATCAAATACAAAATGCTTTGCACAGCTTTCAGAGCCCTTCATACCCTGCCCCCTCCCCTCTTTCCAGTCTTCTTATACCTTATACCTCTATGTATTCTTCCAGCCAGTGACACTGGCCTCCTGACTGTTCTACCAATAAGACCCTTCATCTCTCAGCTCTGAGCATTTCCTCTGGCTGGTTGTTCCCCATGCCTGGAATGCTCTTCCACCTCATCCCTGACTTCCTTCAAGTCCTAGGTAAAATCCCACTTGTACAGGAAGTCTTCCCTGGCCCATCTCAATTCTAGTGCCTTACCTCTGTTAATATTTCCTATTTATGCTGTCTATAGCTAGTTTGTACCTATTTGTTTGAGATTGTAAACTACTTGAGGGCAGTGACTATCTTATGCCTCTTTTTGTATTCTCAGGGTTCAATCGAAGTACCTGGCACTTAGTAGGTGCTCAATAAATGTTGATCAATTGATTGATTGTATTATAATATCTTTGTGGAAGTGCTGTTGAATTGTGGGATGATACCTAGTTTATAATGTATTTATTTACAAATGCATTTTTAGGAGGTTAGATCCTTTTTGATCTGAATGCTATGATTTTATAAGTTAAGGTAGAATGTCCTTCCGGTTAAAGATTGCATTCACTATTTAAAGTAGGTATTCTCTGTTTTGTTAAAATGAACTTCGGATCTTGGAAAGTCATTGTCATTGAGAAGCTTTGTGAGACTTTGCCAAACTCTCTACATTTTTGTACTCTAGGGAACTTATAAATTCTTATAAGATTCTTATAAATTCTATCCTAAAACTAGAGATAATTTTAAGACGTTTAAATTTGGCTTACCAAGGAACTAAAATTCCCCTAACAAATGCTCAGCCTAAGCGGGGAACAGTTTAAAATTTACTTGTATGGCATAACATTGAATTACATGGTAAATTGTGTGATTACTAGAACCAAGATGGCAGAGGGAAAGCAGTGACTTGCTGGAGCTCTCCCCCCAAACCCTTCCAAATAACTATAAAAAATGGCTCTAAACAAATTCTAAAGCAGCAGAACCCACAAAAAGACAGAATGAAACAAATTTCCAGCCAAAGACAGACTGGATGGTTGATCAGAAAGGTATATCGTGTGGGGCTGGGAGAGGAGCGCAGTGCGGCGTGGGTGCGCAGGCCGCAGCGACCCTGGAGCAGGCCTCAGAGGGCTGAATCACAGGCAGCTGTGGCAGTATCCAGACTTCTCAACCCACTAACACCAAAGACAACTTGGAAGGTCAGTGGGAAAAGTCTTTGACTGCGGTGAGAGAAGGAGCTAGGTCTCAGACACCCCCAGGGGGGATCTCTTTGCCAGTGCTGAGGCAGGAATCTCTTGCTTTACCCGTGCTTGGATCTGAGTCACAGTTCTGAGGGGTGGTCCTGGGGCAAGGAGGAGCGCTGGCGTGGTGAGGCTTCTTGTAGCTGTGGAGAGAAAATACCTCGCCCCTTATCATACCACCTTGGAAGAACTGAAAATTTTCAGGTCCCTAGAAGTATCTCTGAAAACAGCTGTACAAACCCCCAAAGCTTGGGACAGTACACTCTTCACATTGGAAGCAGACTTTTACCTTAACAAAGAGTTTACAACTCAAGTAATTGGCTGGGATCATGAGTAAGCAGCGCAAAAAAAGTCAGACTATATTATCTTACTTTGGTGACAAAGAAGATCAAAACATACAACCAGAAGACAGCAAAGCCAAAGCTCCTACATCCAAAGCCTCCAAGAAGAATATGAATCAGTCCCAGGCCTTGGAAGAGCTCAAAGGGGATTTTGAGAAGCAAGTAAGAAAAGCAGAGGAAAAACTGAGAGTGATGCAAGAAAATCATGAAAAACAAGTCAACGGCTTGCTAAAGGAGACCCAAAAAAATACTGAAGAAAATAATACCTTAAAAAATAGCCTAACCCAAATGGCAAAAGAAGTCCAAAAAGCCAATGAAGAGAATACCCTAAAGAGCAAAATTGGACAAATAGAAAAGGAAGTCCAAAAGATTACTGAAGAAAATATTTCCTTAAAAATTAGAATAGAGCAATTGGAAACTAGTGACTTTATGAGAAATCAAGACACTGTAAAACAAATTCAAAAGAATGAAAAATTAGAAAACAATGTGAAAATCTCACTGGAAAAACAACTGACCTGGAAAATCGATCCAGGAGAGGGAATTTGAAAATTATTGGACTATCCGAAAGCCATGATCAAAAAAAGAGCTTAGATATCATCTTCCAAGAAATTATCCAGGAAAACTGCCCTGATATTTTAGAACCAGAGGGCAAAATAGAAATTGAAAGAATCCACCAATCACCGCCTGAAACAGATCCCCAAAGGAAAACTCCTAGGAATATTGTAGCCAAATTCCAGAGTTCCCAGGTCAAGGAGAAAATATTGCAAGCAGCCAGAAAGAAACAATTCAAGTATTGTGGAAACACAATCAGGATAACACAAGATCTAGCAGCTTCTACATTAAGGGACCGCAGGGCATGGAATATAATATTCTGCAGGGCAAAGGAGATAGGATTACAACCAAGAATCACCTATCCAGCAAAACTGAGTATAATCCTGCAGGGGAAAAATGACCATTCAGCAAAATAGAGGACTTTCAGGCAATCTTGATGAAAAGACCAGAGCTGAATAGAAAATTTGATTTTCAAATACAAGACTTAAGAGGAACATGAAGAGGTAAACGGGAAAGAGAAAATCATAAGAGACTTATTATGGTTGAACTGTTTACATTCCTGCATGGAAAGATGATATTTGTAACTCATGAGACCTTTGTCAGTATTAGGGTAGTTGGAGGGGAAAAAAAATTATATGTACGTATATATAGATATAGATAGATAGATAGAGGGCACAGGGTGAGTTAAAGATGAAGGGGTCATACCTGGAGAATAAAATTAAGGGGTGAGAGAGGATTATACTAGGAGATGGAGAAAGGGAGAGGTAGAACAGGGTAAATTATCTCACAAAAAAAACAGAGAAGAAAAGGTTTTTACAGTGGAGGGGAAATGGGGGAAGGTGAGAGGGAATGAGTGAATCTTATTCTCATAGAATTTGACTTAAGAAGGGAATAACATACACACTCAATTGGGTGTGGAAATCTATCTTACCCTACAGGAAAATGGGGGGGGGGACAAGAGAGTAGGGGGAT
>NW_020954597.1:2456027-2464602 GCF_900497805.2 Vombatus ursinus | reverse complement strand
TGGGGGGGGGGACAAGAGAGTAGGGGGATGATAGAGAGGAGGGCAGATTGGGAAAGGGGGTATTCAGAAGCAAGTACTTCTGAGGAGGGTCAGAGTCAAAAGAAAGAATAGAATAAATGGGGGGTGGGTGGGATGGGATTAAGGGAAATAGAGTTAGTTTTTCACAGCAAGTCTACTATGGAAGTGTTTTACATAACTGCACATATATAACCTATATTTAATTGCTTGCCTTATCAATGAGGGTGGGCGAGGAGGGAGAAAATTTGGAACCCAAAGTTTTAAAAACACATGTTTAAAAAAAAAATGTTTTCACATGCAACTGGGAAATAAGAAATACAGGAAATGGGGTACAGAAATCCATCCTGTCCTACAGGAAAATTGAAGGGGAAGGGGATAAAAGAAGGGGGGGAGAGATAGAAGGGAAGGCAAACTAGGGGAAGGAGTATTCAGAATGCATGCCATCTTGGGGTGGGGGGAGGGGCGAGATGGGGTGAATATTTGGTACTCAAAATCTTGTGGAAGTAAATATTGAAAACAAAAAAAAAATAAAATGCTTTGAAAAGAAAAAAAAATAAATTGTATGAGTACTGATTATTATGACATCTATGAAAACTCCTCAGTGGATAAACTGTAATTCAACTGATATATCCGCATTGTGTCTGAGTCAACCTTAGATCACCAGGCCAAAGCTTAAAAGATTTCCCTTTCATCCTTGGAGTCGCTTTGCAGTCCATTAAGATCCAGGCCAAATGCAACCAGTTTCTCTGGATTTTGAATGAACTCATAAAATTACTTTCTGTGTAAAACCCCAGAATCTTATTATTTTCTCAATTTCTACTGACTGATTTTGCCTAAGGATGTGTTAAAATGGAAAACTGAAAGCATCTGGAATGATATTATATACTCTTAAAAACCAAGGATGAATATTTTTTACTAATTGTTATTTATTATGAATGTACTGATATTGCTGTTAACTTGGGGAATAATTGCACCCTGCTTGAAAGCTGTAAGCAGTGAAACTTGTTATGTGAGATGGAACATTTTGGGATTTGTAATTTGACTTACTCTCATTTTGAATCCAGGTATAATTGTTTGAATTCTTAAACTATTTAAAGTTGTCTACCATTCAAAGGAAAATGCCCCAAAAATGCTGAAAGGGAATGATATTATAGATAATTGTCAGTACCTGGAAAAGTGAAGAAGACAACCTTATGAAGGTAAGGGAAGGAGTCTCTAGACTCAGTTTCTCCACTATGCTGTTTCCTTTCTGAACAGCAAAGTTTCCCACCAGGTATATCATGAGTCTGGCTGAGACCCTGGGAATGATGTAGAAGTACAATATGATGGGCTGTTCTAAAAGGTGTCTATCTATGATTTTACCTGAAATCAAACAGAGCTAAGGAAGTTTTCTCCTGTTTTACCTGCAATAAGTCAGTCTTAGGCTTGAGAAAACATTCTTGACTTGATATTTTCACAGCCATGTTCCTCCTTTCATAGCAACTTTCTTTAACTGTGGCAGAGGAACTCCAAATGTTTTATAATGAATCTTCGTTGCAATCAGCAAATATCTCTGAGTTATTAAGTGTAAATGAACCTATTGTTTTGTTGTTCTTTTTCCCCTGTTCTGACTTTGTGACCATTACTTGTTTTATTTCCTATGTAAGATTGAATCTATAGTATCATCTTTTTAGATAATATAATGATTAGAATGTGTGTGTGTGTGTGTGTGTGTGTGTGTGTGTGTGTGTGTGTGCATGAGTGTATCTTGGAGGGGCAGGAATAGGCTAAAGATGTGATATAAAATAAAGATGTGATGTAATAAAAATGAGAATTTTAAGATGTTTTTACTTCTAATCAAGTAGTAAACTTCATTTAGAGTAAGCAACAAGATTACATTGTTTCCACTTGAGAACTAGGGAATAGGTGGTTAGCTTTCAAACATTTCATTGGATAAAGGAATATACTTTTTAAACTTATGTTAACTGTAATGTTATTAGTAGACTTGAACTTTCTGCTGTTATCCCAGTGAAAAGTAATGAAAAAAAGCCAAGTAATAATGAGGTTCTAAAGATGATGAATTTTAAGTTTCATCTTAGAGATAATAAGCAACTACTGAATTTCTTTCAGGTCCTGAATATTCACAGATGCCTAAATACACTGGCTTTGGATATGTTTTAGTAACCATCTTTGGATATAGCTTACTAATTGTTGATAAAATCTCAATTTGGACTAAGGTTTTCACACATAGAATTGGTTTGATATTGTCAGGATACTTTTTGTTGGTTTCTTTTTTTCAGGCATTCAATCTTAAAGCACTCAGCTTTATAGAAAAGGTTTGTCTCAATTTGTTGAAATTCATAAATTAAATGGACTGGTTGTTCATAGCATTTCAGTAAAGAATAAAAGAGAAGTCTGTAGTCTCATCTAATTGATTGATTAAAAGGGCAGTTTTCAAATTAGGACAAATACCAGAGGGCTGATTATTTAAAGATGGGTTTTGATATGGCAGTTATTTTTTTTTAACTAAAGCTTCAACTTTTAAAAAAATTATAAACCCATATTGCATTTTATTTTACGAGCTGTTGTTAAATGAAAGATTAATTTTTTTTTTCAGTTTGAAGTCTCTCTCTGATAACATCAAGAGACAAAAAGGGCCTTATATTACAAAATCCAAGCCTTCCTCTAGTTTATGGATAGCATTATCCGGAGGTGTAGGAGTGTTCAGGGAGGACTAGCCCCTCTAGTGTGAGAGCTTGCCCAGCCCTTTTCAGGGCTGCCCATCCACCTTTAGTGTCCACCTGGCATTCAACTCTCACCTGTGGCTCCAAGAAGCTATAGCACACACAGCGGCCACACCTTAGTAAGACCAGGTTGAGGGTAACCAACAGGCCTCAAACCCATTGGTGAGTTAGGGGAATGTCTGTCCTAAGCATGTAAAGACTTCTGTTGCCAGAACAGACAGATGAGAACAATTTATTCCACGAAGGCAGCTGAAGCAGACACTGTTGAATGCTTAGAGCTTGGTCAGACATCAAAGACACCAAGGTCATCCACTGTATCCTGGTCCGTTGCCAGTCATCATAACTTGGACTTTGATGACTCTGGAAGAGGCAGTGAGGCTGACAACATTGTGAAACTCTGCTTCACTTAAATACATTTCACACACAAGTCAAGACATCACCTGTGATGTCATTAATCCTCTTTGAAAACAAAGGATGAACCGCAGCATTATCCACATCATGTACAGGGTTCAGTCAAAGACAGCAAGTGGTATGTGAAGACTGAAATTCTCTGGGCTTTCAGATGAACTTTACTAGCCTAATTTGAAGTTCTTCTTGGAGCTCTCTTGTTTTTAAGGTTAGCACCAGAAAGTTTGAACTGGTTTTCACCACATGGACTAATTACTGGAAGGCCAATGTGATTAGATTTTGTCAGGTTCTACTGAATTATTCTAGGTCTTATAGCTCGAAGACTTTTGTCTTGCTACTGGATTTTGATGACTCTGAAAGAGAGAGTGAGGCCGACAACTTTGTGAAACTCTGCCTCACTTCAGTCCAATTTGTGAACCAGTCAAGACATCATCCTTCAATGTCATTGGACCTCTTCAAAAATGAAGGACGGGGGAAGCTAGATGGCACAGTAGAGCACTGGCCCTGGATTCAGGAAGACCTGAGTTCAAATCTGACCTCAGACACTTGACACTTACTAACTGTGTGACTGGGCAAGTCATTTCACCCCATTGTGTTGCCCCCCCCCCCCAAAAAAGGACAAACAACAAGCAGATTTGAGCAGCATTACTTCTCGGCAAGTGACTTGGGACTTGGGAAGTAGATCTATTCCTTCTACAGTTAACAAGTGACATTCTAATTAAGGACATCATAATATTTAAACTGAACTGGGCACTTTGTGAACACTAGTCTCGGACAGGCCATTTGAGCACAGACTTTCCAAGGGAATCAGATGACTTTATGGGATGGCTTAACTCACGATAACAGAATAAGAAATATGTTGTTTAAATGGGCATTTGGGGTTGGTTGCCAGGAAAAAGCTGGATTAAGGAAATTGTGATATGATATTAATTGTGATAATAACCCTATATTGTTTTTGTTTGGCTGTTGTATTCAGTGTTGTCCAATACTTTTATCTACCTGTGGAAATGTTTTTCATACAGCTGGTGTTGAGGCATCTAGAAAAGAGACTGACAGAATGTATAAGAATATGGTCATAGAGAAGTATTTCATTTACTTCTGGGACCATAAGGAGGTGTAGGAATTTTTTATTCCTTTTTCTCCATTATTATTTAAGTTGCCTTAATTGTAAGGAAAGTCACATAGCTGGCTATGATTTTCACAAGAGTCCCAGTTCTTTTGATCTAGATAAAAAACATATGGGGGTGAAAGAATTCATGATATCCACCTGGTGGCTGTAAATCCCGGGTTCCTCACTCATTAGGGATTTGTTGATAAACTGTCTTCTTCAGTTATCTTTGAACTATAAATCACACCAGCGTAATCTTTGTCACGTAAATCTTTACTTTCTCTTGTCAGTGATTAGAAATTCCTTTCTCCTCGTGACAGCTATAATACAAAAATTGTATTATTTTCTTTGTCTCTCTGATGTAATTAGAAATTATATAAACTTTAGGAAATCTTTGTTCCTGGTTGATAGATATTTTTGAATTCTGGGCCTATGCTGAAGCATACAAAACAAACCTTGGTTTTACCTCCTAGCTCTCTGCCTGTTGAAAAGCATGATTGACAGCAAGTCAAGGAACCATTGGCTATTTCCCTAACAAAACAAAGTAGGTGCCCATCCATTGGAGAATAACATCACAAATCATGGTACGTGAATGTCATGGAGTGTTACTCTGCTGTAAGAAATGATCAATGTGATGAATACGGAGACGCATGGAAAGATCTCCGTGAACTGATGCAGAGGAAAGTGAGCTGAGTCGAGAGAACAAGCTACAGAATGTCTACAACAATGAAAGAACCAGAAAACAATAAAAAACTAATATTCTCTGTAAAGAACAAACATGGTTCCAGAGGAGAGATATGAGGAGACACCCTTACCCCACTCCTTTGCAGAAGTGGTGTCAAAAATGGACTTTTGGGAGAACATAACTGACTTCATTTTGTGCCATATTTGCTGTTATATTTCTTTCTTTTTCTGTGTGACGCTGAATGTCTCCTTCAGTAACTCCCTTCCCCCAACCACTTTATGATCACAAAAGATAATTCATTGGACTTACAATATTTCTAGGACCTCATCTTCTTCTCCTGTCTAATAAAGCTTGTAGGCGCTTTACAAATGTTAAACTGATAAAGAGGATTCTGTTTGCTTTGGTCTGGTATAAATAGCCATGCTGATAGGCTAAGGATCCCTTTTTATTTTCTTAATAAAAGTGACTTCTCCTGCCTACTGCTGTACCTGATGTGATCCCAAACTGCTTTGCATACTATCTTGGTATAATCTACATACATACAAGTATATTATAAACAAATATATAAAACAACATATATATGTTATCTGTGGAATCGTGAGATACATATAGCCAACACCTACTGATGGGATGTGTCACACTCTTGGGTGGATAAATAAACTGCAGCGTACCTGTCTATTATCTATATGCTGTGCTGACTTATTCCTGAAGTATCTAGCAATGACCCTGAAAATTCTTGCAACCAGCGAGACGTCCATAGGTATACAGTGCAGTGTACGGATTTTCAGACTTTTTTTTCCTATATTGATCAGATTTGCTGATTTCCCTTTTCCCTCTTTACAAAACATTATTTGCTATATGGGATGGCTCTCTGGGAGTAGAAAGATACTAGGAGAAATTTTGGTGGTATTAAAAACACCCAAAAGATCTCAATATTTTTTACTGCAAGAGATGTGTAGGTAGAAATAATAAAACTTGTCGATGGATGGCTTTTGAGCCTGAGGGAGGGAAAAAGAAGGAAAACACTGAAGTGTGGAACCTTCACCCCTCCCACTTCAGAAAACAGCCTACATCGAGGGCGAGGGTGGGGGGAAGTGATTAGCCCTCAATCACTCATCCCAGTAAAGGCTGCTTCGGGAGGCCTGGCCACCCAAGGCCTTGCGGGTGCTTCGAGACCCTCCACCGTCACATAGAGACAAGCGGTGCATTCATGCAACACCACTGGGTGCCAAGCACTGTGCTAAGTCCAGGGCAAATAGGCTTCCTGCTCTCAAGGAGGTCACGGTCCTACGGGAGGGACGAGTAACAAACAACCAGGTCAGGACAAAGTACAGTCAATGGGAGGCAATGTGGGGGGGGGGGGGGGGAAAGGCCTCCTGCTGCACGCTGCATTTGAACTGAGACTTGAAGGCACGGAGGGCAACCAGAATGCACCGCGCACCGTGCCTGGCACGTAGTTAACGAATGCCTGCTGTCCTACTGACTGCCTGTGGAGTAGAGCATTCCAGGGACCCGGGCCAAAGCCGCGCAAAGGTTCGAAACTACAATGTCACAAGACGAGCACCCCGCTTCTCCCGCGCCAAAGGAAACAGCGACTTCTTCAGGCCTTCTGCGCATGCTCCCAAACCTGGCCTTCTGCGCATGCTCCCAAACCTGGCCTTCCGCGCATGCTCGCAGCCTGGCAGCGCCCGCCAATCTGCGAGCGCAGGCCTGCGTAACTGAGCGCATAACCGAGTGGGCGGGGAGTGTGAGGTCGGAAGTGACGTAATAATAGTAGGGCGTGAGGCATTCCCCTTGCGGCTCGCCCCCGGAAATCAGAAGCGGTTTTTTGCTGCCGCTGTGGCTGAACTGGATTGACTGGCGAGCGGCCTGGGCTGGGGGAGGGTGGCCAGCATGGCGGAGGGCTCACGGGGGGCTCAGGAGAAGGTCCTGCAGTATGAGACCTTCGTTAGCGACGTGCTGCAGCGAGACTTGAGGTAAGTGCGAGGGGGCGTGGGGCCTGAGGGGGGGCGTGGCGGGCCGGGGGCGGGAGGCCGGCCGCGGGCGGAGCCCCAGACACCCCCTCCGCCTCGACCCCAGGCAGGTGCTGGCGCAACGAGAAGAGGTGTACAGAAAGCTGGCGGGTTACTTGCAGCTGAAGAACATCCTGGAACGGATCCAGGTAAGAAGGGCGGGGAGCGGAGCTCGGGGGCCTCAGCCCTTGGGTCGGAGGGCTGGCCGGCCCGCTAAGCACACCCCCCCCCCCCCCCAGGCATCGGGAGGTCAAAACCTGCGCACCCAGGTGGATTTAGGATGTAACTTCTACGTGAATGCGGAAGTGTGAGGGCCCCCCCCCCCCCAATCGGGGGATCACCCTAGATCTAGGCTTAAGCTTCTGCTGTCATGGACCCTGGAGCAGTGTGGAGGGAAGCCTATGGGCCCCTGCCCCCATTAAACTTGTTAAATGCATGAAATAGAATATTTGGGACTCCAAAGGAGATCAGTTCCATTACATTTCAGTCAGCAGGGGGGCTTTTTGTTTTAAGTTCGCAGACTCTAGCTTAAAAACCCTTGTTCCATAAGGACCACCCTACCTCCTCCTCCCAGAGCCCAGAGACCATCCCAAATGCAGGGGAGTCCCAGAGGGGCCACGAGGTCCGTAGGGAGCCCCTTGACAAAAGCCTCTTGTCTTCCAGGCCAGACCCTTCCCGGATATTTGTGACGCTCGGCTATGGCTTTTTCCTGGAACTCACATTGAAGGAAGCCTTGAAGTTCATTGACCGGAAAAGCCACTTCCTTATTTTGTAGGTTTCACAGAGTTTGGGGGGGAACGAATGGAGGGGGGAACGGAGGGAAAAGGGACTCTGACAAGCTCTAGCCACCTTTTCCAGGCTCAGTGACAGACTCACCCGAGATTCGGTTAGGATCAAGGCCCACATCCGACTGGTGCTGGAGGTGAGGAGGGAAGGAGGGCCAGGAGGTCTGTCCAGGCGAAAGCTTGCTTTAGAACCTAACTTATTCTGATCCTGTGTGCTCTCTTCTCTACCAGGGCCTTCGGGAGCTGCAGGGGTTCCTAGAGCCCGAGGATTCAGGACACTGATTAAGATGCTGAGAATCTCCTTGCCCTAATAAGACTGCTACTGAGGCACCAAATCTGTTACTTGAAATGAGAGATCCCTTTAATAAAAGCTGGGAATGAGGCTGGGGGCGGGAAATCTTTGTTGCCATGGAGTTGGGGCATCCTTCCTCCCTACCATTATCTTCTCTGCAGTTGCAGAGCCACTGTCCCAGTTCCCTTGCTGTTGGTTCCTCTTCGGTTGCGTTCGACCTGGCCCCTCCCCCCTGCGGGCGGAGACTTCGCGGGAAGACGTTCTCGTCCCGGCGCCGGTGTTATTTCTGCGCAGGCGCACAATGCGTTTCTTTAGTGGCTTTAGTTTTGTCACTGCAGTTGGTCCCTCCCCTTGGTGGCGCCTTGGTTGCTCCGACTCCGGGTCCCCGCCCCTTCAGCTTTCCCTTACCACGTGATTACTAACGTCAGCCAGGCCCCGGCTCTCCTATCCTGGTGGTGCTCTGGGTCGGCTCCGGGCTGCTCCGGGCCGGGCAGACTTAGATCGTAGTGGGAGGAGGAGGCGGGGGGGGGGGGGGGGGGGGGGG
>NW_020954597.1:2434287-2455927 GCF_900497805.2 Vombatus ursinus | reverse complement strand
GGGGGGGGGGGGGGGGGGGGGGGGGGGGGGGGGGGGGGGGGCTGTAAGCCAGGCCGGGCCTGGATAACAGGCTACAGAGTGGCCGGGGGCCGGGGATCGGTGTCAGCAGAAGAAGGAGGAGCTAGGGGCGGGAGGGTGGCTGCTACCGGGCTGGGACTCCCCCATGGAGCCCCCGCTCCCCGGAGCTGCCATCGGGTTGCTCACAGGTGAGGCAGGGACAGCCTGGGAATCGGGAGGGCATCTTCTGCAGGCGAAGGGCGAGCCTTCTCTGTATTTTTTTGGGGGAGGGGGGCGTGATTTGTGCGGGGAGGGAGACAGGGCTGGCCTGGAGGGCCCCCCCCCCCCCCAGCGCCTTTAATAGCCCGAGAACGGACCCACTTGTGGCCTTCCATGCGACCCGTAGGCATCAATGGCTGTAGCTGCGTCTTTTCTTCCCTAGGAGTTACGGACCCACCTCCTCTGTCCCTATCCTGTAGTCCCTCTGCATGGCGCCTGCCCCTGTATGCTAATAGGCCGCCCCAGACATCCTGTCCTTCACGTTGCCCTTTCTGCAGTAATGGTGCCATGCGCCCCGCCCCCTCTCGCAGTGATGGACCAGGTTACGTGGTCCTGTTCTGCCGTAACTTCAACATTCGATGACTATCCTCCAAGTCTTCTTCCTGCCGCGTTGGCTCTCTGTGACTTTGTGGGCCGTGCTGTCCACCCACAGTAATAAGCGTAACTCATGACTGTACTTTCCTCGTACCCCTCAAATTAATGGCTCCATTTGTGCCACCTGCAATAAGGGGTCAAGCCCCGATCCTGTACCCATTCCCCATGTCCCCTCCCTACCAGGATAGCCCTAGTTTCATCCCCATGTCCGTGCTCCAAGACATAATCTCACCCCCATATCCACATTCTGTGTCTTCCCCCGTGTCTTCATGCCCCTCTTCCTCCCTTTGGAGTCATGGAACGGCTAGTCACCCACAGCTCCCCCTACACTTTGCCTCCTTGTTGTGATGGAGCCATCCGTAGCCCTCTCTCTCTTCCCACCTTCGCGACAACCAGCTGGCCGGCCTGTGACCTCGTGTCTGGAGTGATGGACCCATCCGTGACCCTGTGGCAGTTCCTGCTGCAGCTGCTGAAGGAGCAGAGTAATGGGCACCTAATAGCATGGACATCTAGTGACGGGGAATTCAAGCTGGTAGACGCAGAGGAAGTGGCACGGCTCTGGGGGCTGCGAAAGAATAAGACCAACATGAACTACGACAAGCTGAGCAGGGCGCTTCGATACTACTACGACAAGGTGTGCTTCCCCCGGCCTGGCCTGGCCTGGCCTGGCCTGGCTCAGGGGGCCCCCGGCTTACCCTGGGGAGGCCCGCTCACGGGGAGAGGGGTTTTGTGGGGTGGGGGAGGAGGGGCTGGGCCTACCCCTGAACACCGCCGCCCCCCAACTTCCCACTTTCCCCAGAACATCATCCGTAAGGTGAGTGGGCAGAAGTTCGTCTACAAATTCGTGTCCTTCCCGGAGGGGCCGGGCCACGAAGGGGAGGAGGGCCAGGTCCGGGCTGAGATATCCGCAGAGCCCCTGCGGCCGCTGAAGGCCTCCCTAGGGAGCATTGGGCCCTCCGCCCCCGCCCCTGCGCGCAGCAGCCGGAACGAGTACATGCGTTCTGGGCTCTACTCCACCTTCACCATCCAGTCCCTGCAGCAGCTAAGCCCCGTGCGGCCTGCCCGGCCAGCCCCGGAGCCACTTAGCCCAGCCAGCCTTGAGGCCCCAGAGGCCCGAATGCCGTTGCAGGTTGGCACGTGTGTGGGTTTGTGTGTCGCCGTCTGGGGAGGGGAGCGAGGGGGGGGCTTTGACTCCGGAGCCGCTGGGGGCGGGGGCGGGGGGCGGGGGGGGCGACCCTCAGCCGGTCCTGAGCTTCGTCTCCTCCCCCGCCGCCAGCTCATCCTAATGGCCCCTGCCGAAGGCGTTGCGGAGGCCGGGGAGCCCGAGGCTCCGGCCGAGGCCGCATCTCCGCTTCTTCCGTCCGAGACGGAGGGGGAGCGGCCTCCGGAGGAGGGGGCTGCCGTCGAGTCGCCGGGCCCCGCCCCCGCGCCGGCCCCCTCGAAGGGGCGCAAACCCCGGGATTTGGAGTTGCCGCTGGGGCCGAGCCCCGAGCCGGCCGCGGTTTCCGGCCTCGGCCCGGCACTCACGCCTTCCCTGCTCACCTCCCACGCCCTGGTAAGCCGGAGAAGCCGCCGGGCGGGGGGCGGGGGGCGGGGCGGGGGCGGGGCTTAAGCGGCCTTGCTCCAGCGTCCCTTGCCCTCCTCCCGTCCACCGCAGACCCCGGTGCTCCTGACGCCCAGTGCGCTGCCCCCCAGCATCCACTTCTGGAGCACTCTGAGCCCCATCGCGCCCCGCAGCCCTGCCCGCCTCTCCTTCCAGGTGCGGCCCCTGGAGGGGCGTGTCAATTCTCGTCTTCTCGACTTCTCCCCACCCAGGTCCATGTGTGTCTGTTCCTCACGGCTTCCTCTGGTGGGCTCTGGTCTGTCCGTCCGTCCGTCCGTCCGTGCGTGCGTGCGTCTGTGTCCGTCCGTCCGTCCGTGCGTGCGTCTGTGTCCGTCCGTCCGTCCGTCCGTCCGTCCGTCCGTCCGTCCGTCCGTCTCTCCTCATCTCCGGGCTCTCTCAGTCTTTACTCATTCTCATTCTCTCACTCGTCTGTCTCATTCTCTCACACTCACTCTTTCTTTCACTCTCCTCTCTCTTGTCTCTGTCTCTCTGTCTCTCTCTCCTCCCAGTTTCCGGCCAGCAGCAGCAGCAGCAGCAGCAGCTCCCAGGCACATGTGTCTGTCCCCACACTCAGCATGGACGGCCTCTCCACCCCCGTGGTCCTCTCCCCAGGTCCCCAGAAGCCATGACTCTTTCTTTCCCAGGGACTTAAAAGACTGCTTTATTTCAAAGGAGGATTGTGGGTCCCTGGATGGGCCGGAGCGGGATAGGGGGGAAGGGAAGGGGATAAACATTTATTAAGCACCTACTATGCTCCAGGCACTGTGCTAAGCCCTTTTGCAAATACGATCTCATTTGATCCTCCCGACGACCCTGAGAGATAGGTGTTGTTTTTCTCCCCATTTTACAGATGAGGAAACCGAGGCAGGCACAGGTGAAGTGACTTACCCAGGGTCACTCAGCTAGGAAGTGCCTGAGGTCACATTTGAATTCTGGTCTTTCTGACCCCAGGCTCAGCGCTCTGCGCACTGTGGTGCCCCCTGGCTGCCTAAGCCCACCTGCTCCGGAACTCGACTTCTAGGGCCATTTTAATGCAGGGAGGTAGAAGGTGGGGGAGGGGCGTTTCTTTATTTTCAGGTGCCCCGAGGCCCAGATTTGCGGAGTGGAAAGGAGGAAGATCCAACCCGAGATTCCCTTTCTTTGGCCCCTTCCAGCCACTCACCCCAGAGGCGAGCAGCTAGGAGCTCCCTTTGCTTTTTCCTTTTTTTTTTCCTTTTAAAACGCCTCACACATTGACAAAAACCCCCAAGCCAAACCAAAAGAAATTATAGGGTAACAACCGGCGGTAGAAGAATGTCTCTCCCCCCCCCCCCCAATAGGAGGGGGTGACGTCCCTGCCTTGACTTCCAGGAAAGGAGAGAAGGTCAGCTGCTGTCCAGGAAATACTGGATAGGAGAAGGAGCGGCTTTGACCGTGGAAAGACAAGGTCCACTCCTTTGATCAGAAGAAGGGCAGACAGCTTATCCTGGCTCTCAGGGGTGTGGTCAGGAGCTGTCCTCTCGCTTTTCAAGCCTGGGCTTGGTGATTGGGAGTGAAAGTCGGGCCAAGGTTTCCTTCTGGTGGCAGAGACAGGCCGCTGACCTGCGGCCCCGGGCTCACTGGAATAGACTCCCTGGTGAGGGACCCAGCCCCCACAGGCCATCCTTGGGCTCCGAGCTACCACTCCAGACAGCAACTTTGTGAGCAAGGCATCCATCACACGAGGTCCTTCAGATGCTCGTGGCCAAGGGTCTTCCCTTCTCACTGGGTAGCCCGCTGAGGGTTTCTCTTTTATACCAAGGACCTGGGATCTGGTGGGATGGGCGATCCCTGGAATGTTGCTTTGAATTCTTCTCCCCCCTTCACCAAGGTGTGGTGGTGGTGAAGTTTGAGGGGGAGGCGGTGGCACTTCTGGGTGTGATCATATGCATACACACATATTTTTATACACATACACACACACACACATCCCTACATATAGATGTGGTAGCTAACATTTACATAGCGCTTACTATGTTCCAGGCACATAAGTGCTTTACAATTATTCTCACATTTGACCCTCACAACAACCCTGGGAGGGAGGCCCTATTGTCCCCGATTTACAGATAAGAAAAGTGGGTTAAGACAAAGGGGAAATGACTTGCCCAGGGTCAAACAGCTAATAGGTGTCTGAGGTCAGATTTGAACTCAGGTCCTCCTGACTCTCAGCCTAGGGTGCTATCTCTTATACCACTTAGTACTGATCTGTGCACTGAGCCTTGAACTTAGCCTCGTCCTGAGGCTTGAATGTATTAGACCTCAAACCCAGACTGACCTGGTACCAGACAGTTCCCTTAAGCCCTAACTGCTGGCCAACCCTAGTCCTCGAACGAGGCCTCACCTGTGCCCCAACTGAAACCTGAGGCCTAAGGAAAGCCTGAACATGGTCTTCGACTGAATCCCAGTCACAGAAAAAGGCTTGAGCCCAACCTCAGAGGAGGCCCCTGTCTCTACCACCACCATACAAAGTCCTGGTCTCAAACTGAGCCCTACTCCACACCCTGGACAGTGCTCTGACCCAATACTGGGCACCAACCTTCACCCTGCTTCTAGCCCTTACCTGCCTCACAAGTAGATCCGACTAGGGCCTCAGACTAAGCTCTGACCCAATCCTCTCACCTCCGATGGAGAGCTGATCCTCAGCTGAGCCCTGACACCCCGTATTCAAGGCATCTAGTCCAATGTACCTGCCAAGTATTCTCACTTCTGCTTGAAGACTCCCAGTGAGACTCCATTCACATTGGGCCAGCTCTCATTGTTGGCAAGTCTTGCCCTATGGCTGGCCTAAATCTGTGCCTTTGCAAGCACCCTGAACCCTGCTCCTCATTCTGCCCTTTGGTTCAAGCAGAATAAGGTCTCCCACCTTGTTCCCCCCACCCCAGTCTGCACCTCCTTCAGCTGGTCCTCATGGCATGACCTTGTGGCTTGTCACCCTCCTGGTTGTCCTCTGCATTTTCTCCAGCTTCCTCAATAGCTACCCCAGAAGGTGGTGCCCAGAAGTGTAGCCAGTCCTCCCCTGGGGCCTGTCACCCCCCCACCCCCCGGACACACACACACACACATTCTGCTTTTCTATGCTTATACTTCCTTTTTTGGTTACTATGTCACACTATTGACTCTTGTTGACCTTGGTGATGGTCATAAGGGGCTCGTATTATGGAAATTGAATTTTCAATCCTAAGTATAAGAATCTCCCAACGCCACATAAAGCCTGATCTGGGCCCCAGGCTCAGCCCTGGCAGCAGACTTGAGGCCAGACCTCCCCTCGGACATTCCCTGACCTTTGCCCTGGACTGAGGCCAAACCCCAGAATGATACCTGACTCAGCTCCGAGGTTTGGTTTGGGAGTTTAGAACTGACCCTAGTGAGGCCTGGCCTAGACGCCCCAACCCTCATCCCAGATTGAGCCTTCACCCCACATCAAACCTTACCTCTGATCCTGGTCCCACAATGAACCATGACCCCGCTCTGACACAGAGCCCTGATCCTCGACAAAACTGAGGCCTGAGTCCAGGCTCAGTCTCATCCCTGACTCGCCCAAACCCTTAGACCTTTATAATGGTGAACTCGGAAATTCTCTGATGATAATCTTCTACCTTCTTTCTGTCCACCTCAAGCCTAAGTCTGTCTTCCTCCTCACTCCCTTTTAGGCCAGTGTGCCTGTTCTGGCCTCCCCTTCACAGCAGATACCAGAGCTCTCCAGTTCCAAGTATATGCATTGTCTTCCCTTGGCCCTTTGTCCATGGGATGTTCATGCCAGTCACGCCTGAGCCTTGGGTCCCACTCGCCATCTGGCTGCTGCACAGCTCTCAAGCTGCTGATCAGTGCAGGAAATTAGTTACACAATGATTTGGACTCTAGGTCTCCTACAAATTCCTGTTTTCTCATCTCAATGAGGGTGAGCCTGCACCAACTGTTTCCTCAAGCCGAGGGCCCCCCCCCCCCCCACCCTGTTCCACTTCCTCCTCGGCACAGGATGGAGTCTCTTCCTTTACGGAAAATATTCATCTCGTTCATTTCTGTCTCCCCCACTGCTGCAATTACCCACGGCCAGTCCCTCACTTGCCAGCCTCAGCACCTTCTACAGGTCTCTGTCTTCTTTTTTTTTTTTTCTTAATTTATTTTGATTTATCAATAATCACTTCCATATGCTTTTGAGTTTAAAATTTTTCTCCCCCTTCCTCCCCACCTCTCTCCCCAAGATGGTGCACAATCTGATATAGGCTCTACATATACATTCCTATTAAACACATTTTCACGTTAGTCATGTTGTAAAGAAGAATTAGAACCGATAGGAGGAACCACAAGAAAGAAGAAACAAAACAAAACAGAAGGAAAAAAAAGAGCAAATAGTCTGCTTTGATCTGCATTCAAACTCCATAGTTCTTTCCTTCGATGTGGACAGCATTTTCCAGCATGAGACTTTTGGAGATGTCTTAGATCCATGCATTGCGGAGAAGAGTTAAGTCTATCAAAGTTAGTCATCGGTCATCATACAACGTGGCTGTTACTGTGTACAAAGTTCTCTTGGTTCTGCTCACTTCACTCAGCATCAGACCATACAAGTCTTTCCAGGTTTTTCTGAAGTCAGCCTGCTCATCATTTCTTATAGCACAATAGTGTCCCGTTACATTCATATACCACAACTTGTTCAGCCATTCCCCCATTGGTGGGCAGCCCCTCAATGTCCAGTTCTTGGCCACCACAGAAAGAGCTGCTATAAATGTTTTTGTACATGAGGGTCCTTTTCCCATTTGTATGATCTCCTTGGGATACAGCCCTAGAAGTGCTATTGCTGGGTCAAAGGCTGTGCACGTTTTTATGGCCCTTTGGGTATAGTTCCGAATTGCTATCCAGAATGGTTGGATCATTTCACAACTCCACCAACAATGCATTAGTGTTCCAATTTTCCCCCATCTTCTCCAGCATTTTTCATTTTCCTGTTTTGTCATGTTGGCCAATCTGATAGGTGTGATGGGGTACCTCAGGGTTGTTTTGATTTGCATTTCTCCAATCAAGTGATTTAGAGCATTTTTTCATATGACTATAGATGGCTTTAATTTCTTCATCTCAAAACTGCCTACTCATATCCTTTGATCATTTATCAATTGGGGAATGACTTGTATTCTTATAAGTTTGACTGAATTCTCTATGAGGCCTCCGGCTTCTTCAGCTGCTGCTTTTCCCTCTTCCTCCAGCGTGCCATGCCTCTCCCTGTCTCTGATCTTGGCTCCCTGTGCCTCCTGGAGCCTCCCAAGACTCCAAGTCCCCCCCAGAGTTGAAACAAAAGCGAGCTTCACTTGACCCTTCCATCCCCTCGAGCTACTATCCCATGCCTCTTCTCTTTCCCAGCTACAGTCCTAGGGAAAGTCTTGTATAGTCACTGCTTATGCTTCCCCAGCTCCTCCATTCTTTGCCTTGTGACTTCTGAGCCGACACCCCAGTGAGACAGTCCAGTGGCCCCTTCTGCCTCATTCCCCTTTTCTCTCTGGACTTCGGTTGGTGCTGCTCTGTACTGGCTCGTGTTCTCTCGTCGCTCCCACCGCCATAGACTCCATCTCCCCTTTACAGATGACTCACAAACCTTTCAAACCCTAACCCTCATTCTCTTTCTTGAGCTCCAGGCCTGCTGGACCTCACTAAGTTGACTCATCTGCATCTCAGTCTCAACAGGTCCCAAAGAGACCATCCCCTTCTCTCCACTGGTGTCTTTTCTAATAGCCTCTCAATTGATCTCCTTTCCAATCTGTCCTCCATCCAGTTCCCAAAAGAATTTCCTGAAGGCCCAGGACTGTCTCTGGGATCAACTGTAAACGTCTCAGCCTGGTTTCTCAGGCCCTCCATCCAACATTCTTTCGTGTTTTATGTTGCTTTCCTCCTCTTCACGGCTGGCCAGCTGACTTGATGGTTCCTCTCGCATCCCCCCACCCTTGGCCAGGTGTGCCTCTTCTCCTCAGCTCTGACTTCATAAAGCTTTCTCTCGCTACAAGGTTCAGTTCAGTTCCCCTGGGAAACATTCCTTGACCTCTTCACTTGCTGGTGTTCTCAGGCCCCCTCAGCTGAACCCGAATTGATGCGGTAGACTCGTGGTCTTGTTTTGGTAACCCCCTCAGACCCTCGAGCAGGGCCTCACCCCTATTGGCATTTCACAAATGTTTCTGGAATTGATTTGTGGCTCTGGCCTGAGCCCTTGAGCCCAGCTTTTATGGGGAGAAACATGGGGCTAGAGGGGCTGAAGGGGAGGGTCTGCTCAGGGCTCTGGGGGACCCTTTCCCAACTTCTCCCTTTTCCCATCCCCCGGAACACTTCCCTTGTGGCTGAGGCTGTTGACCTGGTCACTCTTGGGAACCTTTCAAACAGGCTGACCTTGTGGGAGGAAGCCTGAAGGAGGCAGTCAGCGCGGCTGCCATCCCGGCAAGAGAGAAGGGAGACAGAGAGACGGATAGAACATAGAGAGAGCACCGAGAGTGGGCCAGGGCTGGGCAGAAGCTCAGGGCCCCATTGGGGAAAGGGCCCATTCTAGCCTTCTTCCTCTAGTTCCTTCCTCCTTGAGACCCGACTTCCTCTTTCTCTGCTGAGTCAGGGGGCTGACCCAGAGATGGGGGCAAAGGGGATGGAGGCCGAGCTTTAAAACCCGGGACCTCCCTCCTTCTCTTCCAACTGGTCGCCATGGCCTTCAGCCGCATCTGTCCACGGCTCCCCACACTGCTTCAGCTTCTCCTCCCCCTCGTCGTCCTCCTCTCGTCCCACGGGGCAGGTAACCTGTCCCTGGCATAGCCCCTGTCTGTTGCTTCTTCCTCTCTGCCCACATTCCCTCCCAGCCTCCCCCCTGATTGGCACTGCATTGCTGGCCCCCTTTTAGCCCAGTCTCCCCAGCTCGCCGCAATGCAGGTGACACGTGTGCTATGTTCTTTGGTGTAGGCGGGGAGTCTGTGCGTTGCTTCTCCAACTTTGAGGAGGCTTCCAGCCAATGCCAAGGGCTCCTGGGCGAGGGTGTCAGCAAGGATGCCTGCTGCCTCAATGCTGCCCACGGCTTCCAGATCCCAGGGAGCCCAACCTGCCAGGCTTGCGGGTGAGGGGGTGTCTGGGCCAGGATTCCACCAGCTTCTTGGTGGGAGCATCTGGGCAGTGCAGGGGGGAGGGAGGGGAAAGGAAAGGGAGGGAAGAGGAGCAGAGCAGCGCACCTGGGCACAGCTGTGAAGAGAGAACCAGACGGCAGAGCTAGAAATGCAGATGGCCCAGCCACCCCAGTGACCTCACCTTCACACCCCAGGGCCCCTCGCTGGTCCCCTTGGTCTGCCTGGTCCCCGTGTTCGATGTCCTGCACAGAGGGTTCCCAGCTGCGTCATCAACGCTGCCTGGGCCAGGGAGACCAGTGCCCTGGGGAGGGGCGGCCTGGGAGCCTTCGTTGGGAGCTACAGGCATGTCAGGACCAGGACTGTTGCCCAGGTGAGTGAGGCCCAGGGTAGCCGCTGGTGGGAAGGGATAGGGAGATGGAGCCTGGCTTCTGATCCCAGATCCCTTGTCTTGTCTGTCCCTCAGAGGCTGGTGGTTGGTCTGACTGGGGACCGTGGACTGCATGCTCCGTGACTTGCGCCCAGGGTCTCCGGAGCCGCAGAAGGGCCTGTGACCAGCCAGTCCCAAAGTGCGGGGGCAGCTGCTCTGGTGGGGAAACTGAGACCAAGCCATGTGATACAGAGACCCTCTGTCCCAGTGAGTGCCCTGCCCTGCCCAGTCCTAGACACGTGCCTGGGAAGGACAGGCTGTACATGACACATTCCTTTCTGTTTCAGTACATGGGGCCTGGGCAGCCTGGGGGCCTTGGGGATCCTGCTCCTCCTCCTGTCACGGAGGACCCCAGGCCCCTGCCCAACACAGAACCAGAACGTGCTCTTCTCCAGCCCCCTCAGTCCAGCCCCCAGGGAACCCCTGTTCTGGCCAGGCCCATGAGCAGCGCAGCTGTAAAGGCCTCCCACCATGCCCTGGTATGTACTGAAGGGAACTGGGGTCCTTCAGGGTTGGGTCCAGCTTCCCTTCCTTCCCACACCCCTCTTTTCCATCATTTTCTCCTGTTTTCCATCATTCTCTCCCTCCCGTGCCCCCACCCTTGCCCCTTCTCCCTGGGTCTAGGCTTATCCTCTCTGCTCCTATCTCTACAGTGGCGGGTGGCTGGGGCCCCTGGAGGCCTACTAGCCCTTGCTCAGTGACCTGTGGCCTGGGTCGGACCCGGGAACAGCGTCTGTGCAACAGCCCCCCACCTCAGCATGGAGGTGCGCCCTGTGCTGGAGATGAAACCCGCGATGGCCTATGCATCACAGACCAGCCTTGCCCAGTTGATGGTCACTGGGGTCCCTGGGGGGCCTGGGAGACTTGTACCCGGCTCGCAATCTCTAGCATCGCGTGTCAGGATAAGCCAGGCCAGCAGCAGCGCTCTCGAGTGTGTGAGGGCCGGCTCCACAATGGCCGGCGTTGCACAGGCCGCTTCCAGGAGACTCGTCATTGTTACAACATCCACCTGTGCCCCTGTAAGTGCCCCCTTCCTGGATGGGCTGGGCGGGCTTATCTCACAAGGTTCTGATCGTGCCCTGTTCTCCTTTTTCTCCCTCAGTGGATGGCTACTGGGCAGCCTGGGGACCCTGGGGTCTCTGCACTCCCCCCTGTGGGCCGTCTCCCACCCGCTCCCGACAGCGTCACTGCACTGCCAAGTTGCCTGCTTACCCGTGAGTGGGGGACCTACCTCAAGAAGGAGGAAGGAGTCCTCCTGGAGGAACTCAGGGCTCAAGAAGGAGAGGGTAGGGTGAGGGGCCTTCTTGGGGCAACAGGGCCAAGAAGCTGGGGCCTGTCTAGGAGCCTCACTATGCTGGCCAGCTGGCATGGGCCCATGACCCCTAGTGGGGAAGGACAGTTAGGGCTCAGGCTGATAGAGATTAGGGGGCTCCAAACCACTGTCCATATCTGATCTAGGCCCACGGTGACCATGGTGGAAGGCCAGGGAAAGAAGAACGTGACATTCTGGGGAAGCCCCAGACCCCGCTGCTCCGAGCTGCAGGGCCAAAGGGGGAAGGTGGAGGAGAAGAAGGCCTGCCTGCACCCTCCACCCTGCACGGACCCCCTGGCAAAGGGAGGCTGACCCAGCATCCTGGGGGAGGGAGGACGGGAAGAGGCCCCAGAGAACCGAGGCTTGCTAAGCCTCACCCCCAATAAACTGAGGTCTCTCAGCTGAAAGTCTGACTTTTGAGGGGAGTGGCGCTGAAGAGGGGCAGAGTGTGTGTGTCCGTGTGCGTCTCTGTGCATGTGTTGTGCATGTGAAGGGGTGGGGTGGGGCAGGGAGGAGCAATGGCACATCACTCCCAGGCTTGGGCCACAGGCAATGGCTTACTAAGGAAAGTCTGCACACCCACACTCAATCAGTCAAATAGCATCTATTAACCCCCACGATGCACTGGGGACCAGGAATCTGGAGACAAAGGCAGAACCCTCTCTCCCTGCTCTGGGGGGGGCGGGGAGGGGGACATCCGGTGCATATGTTAGGAGAACTGTGATAGTCCAAAATGGCACTTTGTGGAGGAAGCATTGCGTAGGAGGTAGCTCAGGGCAAGGCTGCCTTTGGCGCTGCTTACAAGAGACAGTTGGAAATGACCGGTATTTGGCGATGCTGATTGGAGGAGCTTTCGGATGGAGCAGGAAGGACCAGGAGACAGGGTTGGCTACGATGGCCAGGATGAGGATTGGTCCTGAAGAGCTGCCTGCCAACTCGGGAGACTGATTCAGGTGGTAGGACGGGAGAGTGGATCCCAAGAGCTCGGCAAGTGAGTGACAGGAGAGGAAATGAGAGTCAAGGCCTTCCTCACTGTTTCTCGTTAAAGGAGGCTCAGTGGAGAATGAGAGTTTGTGGGGGTGGGAAGGTCTAGTGAGATTTTTGTGAGGGCAGCAGGGAAAGTGCCAGTAGCCGGAGTTAGGTTGAAAATGAAGGAAAACAGAGACACAATTAGGCAAGCTTCCTGAAGGGATGGAAGAGTGCAGGAGCAAAGGCCCAAGTGGGATGACCATCCCATCCCTTCCCTAGAACCTAAAACCCAGAGGAAAGGAGGAGCCAATGGCTGCTGGGGTGGGGGGGTGATGTCAAGAGCTTGTGCCATGTAGCATGGGGGAGAGGAGGGATCTCGAATGGCCTCTATTTCCTCAAGAGAGTAGGGAGGTTAAAGGTCCTTAGTGAGAGGGCGCCAGGCCTGAGGAGAGAAGACAAGGTCTTCAACGCCTGCTGTGGAGAGCGCAATAAAGGGTATGGCCTCGATATGGGGAAGTCCCAGTTTGTTCGCCCATCTCTCCTTCCTCCTTTTCATTCCTCTCTCCCTCAGCCCTTCCTTCTCCCCACTCCTCTTTCCCTTTACTTTTCATCCCTCACCAATACAGAGGCTGCTAGTGAGGAGGAAGGACCCAGGGATGGGCACGAGCCATCCTCAGGCATTGAGTTTGGAGTCATGGGACCTGGATCTGACTCTGGGACCCTGGATAAATCCACACCCTTTCTGAGCCTCAATTTCCCTCACTGTCAAATCAAAAAATTGACCCTGGTGTTCTCCAGTGCTCTGGCCCAGGGGTGGCAAATGGTGCTCAAAGGAGAGCTTGTGGGTGCTGATGAGGGATCATAGGATCGTATTTAGAATTGGAAGGGGCCTTAGTTGGATACCACTTAGTCCAACCCTCAAGTGACCTCTCTGGCTCCCAGGACTCTGTCCAGTGCTCTGTGCTGAGGCTATTATCATTCTTCTCCGCTTACGAGTGAGGAAACTGAGGGAGAAGGGACGTGGCCACGGTCACACAGCTAGGGAGGGCTGGAAGCAGGATTCAGAGATCTTTTGGTTGCAAGTTGTGGCCTCTTTAGGAAGATTCCTCTGAGGCCTGTCACCAACCTGGGGAAACACATTGGGGAACAGGAGAGAGTGCAGCCAGGAAGAGTTTGGGATCGGGAGTTGGAGGACCCCAAGCAGCATCCCGGCTTTGCCCCTTTCCTTCTAGACTTCCTAGGTTTCCTCATTAACAAAACCATTGGGTTGGACTAGATCTCTGAGGGCTTTTTTTAGCTCGAAACGGTTGGATCCCCACAAGCCCGCCTGCCGGAGGTTTGTATTCAGAGTGTTTATATGTGTGTCTTTTCTTCCCTTACGAATCCCAGGAAGTTCAGGGACCCAGTCTACTTGCTTCTTGAATCTCTAGGCCCCCACTGCAGAATAGTCCCTGAACTTCCTGGGATTGGTAAGGGAAGCAAAGACACACATATAAACACTCTGAAATGCAGGCTGAGGCACCGCAGGGGTTTCACGTCATACCTAGCAAACTGGCAAAGATGTCAAAAGATGGGAATAGTCAATGTGGAAGGGGTTGTAAGAACATAGGCACACTAGCGCCTTGGTGGCGGAGCTGTGACTCAGCACAACCATTCTGGAAAGGAATTTGGAATTATGTAAGTCAAGTGACTAGAAAGTGTCCGTTTTGGACCCTGAGATTATCCCCCAAGGATCCATAGATAAGTAGAAAGTTCTCGCCTACTCCAAAATATTTATAGCAGCACTTTATGTGATAGCAAAAATTTGGAAAAAAAGTAGATGCCCGCCTACTGGGGCATGGCTAAACAAATGGGGGTACGTGATTCGCAGAATTTTACTGGGCTGTAAGAAAGGATGTGGGTGAGGAACACAGAGAAACGTGAGGAGACTTACACGAACTGATGCAGAGGGAAGGAAGCAGAGGCCAGAAGACAATGTACACAATGACTAGGACAACTTCAGCGGAAAGGACAAGCACAAAACAACCCAAAGTGATAAAGGATGAGCACGTGAGGAAGATACAGGAGAAGGGGTGGGGTGGGGGGGATGGGGTGGCGGTCCATGGGTATGCAGCATTGCCTACATCGTCAGATGGTTTTGATATATTGATTGGTTTTGCTTCTTTTTCTTTAAAACATATTATTTGTTATATGGGATAGTTCTCTGGGAGTGGGGGAATACCGGGAGAAACTCTGGTGAGGTGAAACAAAAGATCTCAATAAAAACGATTTTCCAAAGTCACCACTTATTGAATATCCACTGTGGGGGAGTCAGAGATGAACAAGAAGGATTTGAATTTAGACTGGGACGCTCATTGCCCTCCCTAGGCCCCAGCTTTGTCTTCTGTGAAGTGAGGGGACCTCAGCCATTCCACACTCCTCAGTCCTTTCCTTTTTCCCTTTTGTCCTCTGTAGAGTGACTGACTGAGGGCTGGGGAGGGAGGCTAAGGTGATGCCTAAGGTGATTCCAACTCTTAGCTCTCCTGACCTCAGTTTCTTCCTCTGCAAAATGATGGTGCAGTGGTGTGACATATCAAAAGTTGGAGAGACATCATTTCTGGGGAAGTCGGCATTTTTCTTAATTATGACGTGAGTAATTAATAAAAGGATGGTCATTTGGCCTTCTCTCATGAACCAAAGATGAAACCTATATGCCCTTGGAAGAGTGAGTGTTCCTGACCACCAGCAATCACCTCTGATTGATTAACAGTTAATGAGAAGTATGAATATTCTAATGAAGGTGGAGCTGGAGGATGAGCCTTTGATGAGGTCATTCTCACTCTCGGAACCCCACCCCTCCTCCCCCACCCAGCCTGGGCCCATCTAGACAAAGCCTGAGTAGAACCCAGTGGGCTGGAATTCACCCAGACTCAACTCTCTGGACCTTTTGATCAGCTCTAAACTTGCCCAGTTGGGCGGGGTCTGAATAAGGTTGAGGAGAATGTTAAATCCAATCTCGTTATCAGCAATGTCCTTCAGATGATGGCCCAATAAGAAAAGAGGAAATAGAAAGGGGGGGGAGGGACCTTAGTCCTAATTCAATAATTGGTTATTAATGTAAGAGAGAAATAATCATTTCTCTCAGTGGTAAGAGCACTAGCTTTAAGGTCATGAGGCCTAGGTTCAAACTCTGCCCCTTATTATCTGTGTGACTTTGGACAAGTCATTTAACTTATAAGTGACTCAGTTTCCTAATCTGCAAAATATATTTGCTTTCTAAGGTCCTTTCTCTCTCTAAGATTCTGTGACCTTGAGTCTCTTCTCCTGTCTGGGCCTATATAAAATGAGAGTGTTTCCCCAAAAGAGAATATCTCTAAGATCTCTCGGGGACAGTATTCTGGGCCATCAGCTCAGCCCATTTCTATGAGGGAGAGTCTCCTGGGGCCTGGCCTGAGATTGGGTCCTCTGGCCATGTAAGGTGCTCCATCGTGTGGGCTGTCTGCCTGGCAGTGAGGCCAGGGAACAACGGGGTTCTAAAAGCCCGAACTGGCCAGAGCTAGGTTCTGGCACCTGGCTGGCACCTCTGAGTTGCTCCGGAATGAGCCCAGGAGTACAGAGGAGTGGTGTCTCTGCTTAGCCTGTGAGTGAGTAGAGTCGCCATTGACAATAAGGAAGGGGGCAGCTAGGTGGCCCAGTGAATAGAACACTGGCCCCGGAGTCAGGAGGAACTGAGTTCAAATCCAGCCTCAGACACTTACAGCTGTGTGACCCTGGGCAAGTCACTTCACCCTGATTGCCTCAAAAAACAAACAAACCCCAAACCAAAAACCCACCCCAAAACAAACATTAAAAAAGACAATAAGGAGAAACTACAACTAGAGTCCTTGGGAGCTAGGTGCTTGAAGCTGAGCCCTGGAGGTCAAGTTTATGGAAGGCCTTTTCTCATGTAGACAGACAGCATAGCCATCCAAGCCCAAGGTGAGGATAAAGCAAAGCTTACTGGCTGGGTGGGCCCACTTCTATCGCGGCTCCAGGATACGTCCCTGACCTTGACCTTAATTCCATTTCAACGTCTCTACCTTTGCTCCCTTCTGAGCTTCGCTGGCTAAAGTCTCCGCTGGGCACCCCACCCCCATACATATACAGGATCATTTCATGGAGTGGGGGAAGAGCTGAGCCTTTAAGGAATCTAGGGATTCCAAGAGGCAAAGGGAAGGATGGTTGGAGATGGGGCATAAAACTTGGGAGGGGGAAGAATGTGAGATGGCTGTAGGAAGAGGCTGGTGCCTAATTGTGAAGGGCTTTGGAAGTCAAGCAGAACCTCTGTATTTGCTCCTGGAGACAAGAGGGAGACGGACTGGAGCCGACTGAGCAGGGGAGTGACAGTGATGGGACCTGTGCTCTGGGAAGATCACTTTGGCTGCTTGGGGGCGGATGGACTGGACTCATGTGGACTTGTTGGACAGGAGGTACTTGAGGGACATCTGGCTGCAATAGTCCTTTGTAGGCCATCAGCGAGCAGCTGAAGCTTGGAAGAAAGGTGATGATGGAGCCTTGGGAGCAAAGGAAATCATCAAGCGAGTCTGAAGGGTTCCTTGCCAGAAGAGTTTGGGTCAGAGTAGCAAGAGAGTGTGTGGGGGTGGGGAAAGTGTGGAGGCCACATGCGGCCTTCTAGGTCCTCGGGTGCAGCCTTTTGACTGAGTCCAAGTTTCACAGAACAAGCCATTTTGTTAAGGGGATTAGTTCTGTGAACTTCGGATTTAGTCCAAGGGCCTCACTTGAGGACCTAGAGGGCCACATGTGGCCTCGAGGCTGCAGGCTCCCCACCCCTGGTAGTGTTTCCAAAGCCAAGGTGGGGGCTGGGGAGTGGAGAGAGGAGGATAGGAAGAGGGGATGGCCTCTGAGAAGAAGTCAGGCCAAGGAGCCAGTGGGCTGGAACAGCTCTGCCTCCTAACTTCTTCCCTCTCATTTCCTTGGATGAATTCTTCTTTGTTTCTATTTTGAGGCAATCAGGGTGAAGCGACTTGCCCAGGGTCACACAGCTAGTAAGTGTCTGAGGTCAGATTTGAACTCAGGTCCTCCTGACTCCAGGGCCCGTGCTCTAACCACTGCAGTGCCACCTAGGTGTTCCCCCCAAGCTGAATGAATTCTTGAGACCCTCCCCCACTGATCCTTTCCTTTCCAGGTCTTACTTGCTCCTTTTCCCAGCTTCCATTTCAGCAGTTTTCTGGAAGCCCTTCTCTCTTTCCTTTACCACCCCCACGATTTGTGTGTGCCTGGGATATCTAGCAGCTGGACTGCAGAGTCTAAGGGTTGGTTATGGGATTGCATGGGGGTTCCTCCTTTGTAAGAGGCCTCCCTCCCCGCCCCCCCCCCCCAAAGCAGTGCAGGGGGTAAAGCAGATAGAGCACTGGGTTAGGGTAGAGATGGCACTGGGCTTGGAGTCAGGAAGGCCTGAATTCAAATCCAGCCTCAGACACTTCCTAGCTGTGTGACTCTGGGCAAGTAATTTTTCCTCTGTTTCTCAGTTTCCTCAGCTCTAAAATGGGGACCAAAATAGCATCTACATCTCAAGGTTGTTGTGAGGATCAAATGAGTTATCTGTAAAGCACAAGGAGCTCAGGGCCTCATCACTAGATCCCTGCAGGGAGATGAATTTGTCAGCCACAGCAGCTCCTAGAGGGATTGCAGCAATGGGAGCCGGGCAAGTTCATCTGACTGGAGCCAAATCCCACAGCGTACCTTTGGGGCTGCCGGCTTCCTTGTAGTGAGTTTTCTGTCCACCAAAAGCCCCAACATCTTTTCATGCGAACTTCTGTCTTGCCACTTCTCAACTCACCCACAGGACTTTTCATTTATCTCTATTGGCGTTGTTTAGTCTTTTCAGTCACGTCCAGCTCTTCCTGGCCCCGTTTGGGGTTTTCTTGGCAAAGATACTGGAGTGATTCGCCATTTCCTTCTCCAGCTCATTTTACAAATGAGGAAACTGAGGCAAACAGGGTGAAGTGACATAGCTAGGAAATGTCTGAGGCTGGATTTGAACTCAGGAAGATGAATCTTCTTGACTCCAGGCCTGGTGCTTTGTGCGCTATGGCGCCACTTAGCTGCCCTACTCTGTGCTAGGACCTGTGCTAAGTTAAATGCCAGGGACACAAATACAAGCCAGAAAGATAATCCCTGCCCTCCAAGAGCTTCCATTTCAAGAGGTGAAAACAACACAGATAAGGGAGTGGTGGCCAGGGAGGAATGTTTTGGACAAGGAAGATGGTGGTGGTGCTGGATGGATGGTGATAGGAAGTGGTCTGGTGGCTGGAGTGAAATGCTCACCAACCAGAGCCATTCAATGAGTGGTCAAAAGATATGAATGGAAAGTTCTCAAAAGATGAATTAGAAACTATTAACAAGCTTAGGGGAGAATGCTCCAAATCCTTAATGATTAAAAAAAAAACGCAAATCAAATCAACCATAAGATTTCACTGTACATCCTGCAAATTGGCAGACGATGAAAGATGAGACTAGCCAGTGTTGCGGGAACCATTCTGGAAAGCAACCTGGAATTATGCTAAAAAAAATAGTAAGGGAAACTAAAAGGCTGGCCCTCCCCTTTAATGCAGAAATCAATGTGCTAGGTACAGAGCCCGAGGAGGTCGAGGACAAAAAGAAGGGCCTCATAGGCACCAACATATTAATAGCAAAGAACTGGAAACAAAATGGGTGCCCACTGATTAAAGAATGGCTGAACAAATGTGGTACATGTGGAGTGTTGCTGGGTCATAAATGATGCACATGAATTCAGAAACAGATGAGGGACTAGGGCAGTGGAACGTTGGGGAGACCACCAGACTTAATGGTTGCATGGGCTAGTTTTTCTGAACTGGCTTTTATCCTGTGTCTTTTCTTATTCTTTGTTACAAGCAAGAGGGAAGGGGTGTAGTATTCAGAAATGAACATAGTGGAAAACACAAGATAGCAATGACCATTTTAAAACTGAACATATAAATTTTTCTTCATCCTATATGGTTGGTGTAGAGGACAGCACTCTGGATCTGGAGTCAGGAAGCCTTGAATTCGAATGCTGCCTGAGATACTTCTTTGTTGTGTGACCAGGGCAAGCCATTCTTTCACCTTCCACTTCCTCATTTGTAAAATGGAGATAATTATACAAATTCTTTCACTGGGTTGTTGTGAGGATTGAGCAAGGTGATGTCTGTCAAGTGCTTTGTTAGTTATTGTTATTAGTTTTACTTCAAACCCCCTTGGCATCATGTCCTATTCTCTCCTCTTTTGCACTTGTTTTGCTGAAGAGGTGGCCAGGGCCAGCTCTTCCACATGTGTCCTTGGTCCCATCCCCTTTATAAACTGTCACCTTACTGTCCTGCTGGTTCCTTCCACGCTGCCTGTACAAATATGCCTAGGTTTCTCCTGCCTATAAAATACTTTCACTTGATCCTGATATGCCCTCAAGATATCATTCCATATCTCTCCACCTTTTCAGAGCCAAACTTCTAGGAAAAATGATCTCTCTTTGCTACCCTCATTTCTACTCTTACTTCTCAACATTTCCAACTGAACTTACAACCTCAGCACTCACTTGAAAGTGCTCTCCTCAAGGCTGTTTCTTTATGATCCCTCAGCAGATCTGCTAGCCTTTTTTTCAGTCTCCATCCTCTTTGGCCTCTCTGCAGTGTTGAACATTGTTGCCTATCCATTTCTCCTGGACGCTCTCTATTCTTGAGTTTGTGTCATGCTCTCCCTTGGTTCTTTTACTTGTCTGGCCACTCCTCAGTTTCCTTTGCTGGATCATCATCCGTGTTTCCCTTTCTGTAGGTGTCCTATGGTTCTCTCCTGGGTCCTCATTGCTTCTTTCTTCACACACTCTCTTGGTTAGCTCATCAGCGTTCACGAATTCAGCTCTCATTTCTCCGTAGGCCTAGATAGCCAGCCCTAGTCTCTGTCCTGAGCTCCAGTCTTGAATTGGGCGTTTCCAGCTGGAAATTCACAGTATTTGAAACTCAACTTGTTATCTTGCTCCCCCAAGTCCTCCCCTCTTCTCTATGACCGTCAAGGGTACCGCCAGCTGGCTGTCATCCTTGTCTTCTCTAGAGCTCCCACCTCCTCCGCCCTACCGTGTCCAGTCAGTTACCAGATGTTGTCATTTAATTCTCCACAAAATCTCTGATTCTTGTCAAGGCCACTAATGTCCTTCCATAACCTCATTGTCGTCCTTGACTCTCCTCTCTCCCTCATCCTCCAGATCCAGTCTTGTAGTTCTGTTTCTACCACATCACTCAAACCTGTGTCCCCTTCTCTCCACCTACATGGCCACTGCCTCTGAGATGAGTTCGGGACTCCTTGACCTCTCACCTGTACTATTGGAAGGACATGCCACTTCCCTGCTCCAGAAAGTCTTGACACTTGGATAAAATCCAGACTACTGCACTGTCACATTCTGGTGACTTTCCAGTCTCCTTTCTTGGCTGTCTCTCCTCACCTGAGCCTCTTGGACTCCATCATTAGCTCCTTTCAAGTTTCACCTTGAGGATCACCTTCTCCTGGAGGCTCGTCTTGGTTCCTACCCCACTGTTACCAGTGCTCTCCCCCCATATAATAATTTTGATTTGTTCAGTATATATATATTCTTTATCTTTGAACATGTTTTCCCCTAGCAGAATGTCAGCTTCTCGAGGGCAGAGAATGTTTCATTTTTGTCTCTGTATCCCCGGCTCCTAGCACTATGTCTGACGCAGAGTAAATGCTCACATAAAATCAAAATGGGGAGTGTGTGTGTGTGTGTGTGTGTGTGAGAGAGAGAGAGAGAGACAGAGAGAGAGAGAGAGAGGTGGGGAAGATAGGAGAGACACAGAGACAGAAAGACAGAAACAGAGACAAAGAAAGAGACCGATAGACACACAGATACAGACAGAAAGAGCCAGAGACAGACAACGGGAGACATGGAGGGACATGGCGGGGGGGGGGGGGGGGGGGGGGGGGGGGGGGTGAAGGTTGAGGCTTGGGGCTGCGGCACTGGGCTGGGCCGGGCCGCGCCCTTCTTCCCTGGTCCCAGCGCAAGCCCAGCAAGCGTTGGCGGCGACCTCATCAGCACCAGGGCCAGCGCCACCCCCGCAGCCCCCACCCGGCGGAATCATCACTTGGGCTCGGGGAAGGGGAATGGGGAGGAACGCGGCCCCCCTCCCCCTTCCCCCTGCTCCCAGCCTAAATGGGCTGCTCCGAGCCGCCTAGGGCCGTGATGGCGCGAGCCACGCGCTGCGAAGAAGGGGGAGCCTCAATTGGGCTGCGCTGGGCGGAACCACACGCGTGGGGTGGCGGGCGTGGGGAGGGGAGGGGAGGGAGGAGGGAGCAAGCGGGCGGGCGGGCGGGCGGGCAGTGCGTCGAAGCTGCGGCGCTGCGCTCAGTCGGCTCCAGGGCTCGGCAGGAGCCACCGCATTGGCTGCTGCGCCGGAGCCCCCGACGCTGGCTCGCCTCTCCCCCTAGGCAGAGGGTCGGAGAGCTGCTAGCCTCAGCCTCGGAACCCCGGAGCCGGCAGGCATCCCTCCGCGCCGGCATCCCTCCGCGCCGGCATCGCGCCTGCATCCCTCCGCGCC